>NW_007727283.1:133677-156585 GCF_000696425.1 Galeopterus variegatus | reverse complement strand
GCCCCCAGAGCCGCCGGATGCCCCCGCCAGGCCCCCACCTCCTTCCCCGGCCGCCTCCCCCTCTACACCCTTTTCCCCTCCCCCCTCCCCCCAACCCCCACCGGAATGGAAAATACCTCCCAGGACGGGGGGCGGGGGGCGGGGCCCCGCCTCTCTGAAGGGCAGCCTACCGTGACCAATAGCAGGCGGGGCTTGGGAGGGGCGGGATTCCTAGCGGCCAATCCGGAGGCGTGTAGGTGAAGGCCGAAGAAGGGAGGCAGGGAGCGAGAGGGGGTCGGCCCGGGAGTCAGGGAGGTCCGGCCGCTCGCGTGCGCGCTGTGCGCGGCTGCCATTTTGGAATCGGGCAGCTGTGACGGCGGCTGGGTTCGGCAGGGGGCGAAAGGGAGGAGCCAGTCAGGTGGGAGAGAGGAGGTCACGTGTTCTGGAAAGGCGGGGTAAAACGGGATGCGACCCGAGGGGAGGGGGCGGTGGCGGCGAGTCACGGGGGCTGAGGAAGGTCACGTGATGGAAGGGCCAGGCGTGGGCTTTGGGGTGGAAGGTCAACCTGAGGTGGGAAAACTTTGTCCTTGGTTTTAACTCCGTCAGGGGGAAAGAGAGGAAGACTCTGAATGGAGGTTGTGAGTTCCGCGTAGGAAAATGTGAATGAGGCTGCTGAGCTCCTCTAACATGGAGCCACCCAGTTACTGAGTTCCAAGATCCACGGGAAACCGGGCGCCTCATTAATTCAAGTATTCCCATCCCCACTCCCAGCTACCACGAAAATGACTCACAAATCGGAGGGAGAGATGTTCTGTCTCCCTCTTTTGCATGCACTTTATATATGGAAGGGCCCCCGCCCTAGAAATGGCTGAAAGGGTAGAAGAGGAGGAGGAGAGTCGAGGAATGGTGATGCCTGCAGGACTCCATCTGGCCTTTAAGAAATCTTGTTCACAAATTTACCGGCCACTTAAGTGTTAGAGATACCCAAGTTCGTGTTCCAACGCCTCCAACTTAAGAAAAATAAGCAAACCGAAAAACTTGCCTGTGAGACTCTGTCTAACTCTCACCCTTTATTTCAACTCATACCTCAAGTATAGGCTAAATTATTCTCCCTACTAGTCCCCTGAAAGTGCTCCTCTTGAGGCTACCAGTGACATCCATATAACCGAACTGAAGGGTGACTTTTTAGTCCTTGTCTTACTTGATGTCTTGCAGTAGATTCTGTGGACTGCATCCTTCTTGAAGCTTTTTCTCCTCTCGAACCCCTCACCCCACTTTCCCTGATACCAAAAATCCTCAGATTGCCTTTCTCTTCAGTTAACCTTTCTAAATCTGCTCTTTGTTGATTCTGTAATCCTCCACGCCACTTCCCCGCTGATCTAACATCGCCCTACCCCTTCTAACTTCACTGGGTTGATATATTTACAAAATGCCCTCTGCTTTCCATTTCTACTACCCCTGCCTCACCGGTGTCTTATATTCATTAGGCCAGTGTTTATTGAGCACCTGACTGTATGCCAGGCATTGTTTGAGATGATCAGGACATAGCCATGAACAAAACTGATAAAGTTCCTGAAGGGGGTGAGACAAATGGTATATGAGTAAGTTAGTAAATAAACAAGATAACGCAGGAGGTAATAAGTGTTATGAAGGCAATAAAACAGGGAAACCTATAAGAACCTCCCCAAGTTGTCGTCCAGCTCTTCACTGCAGTCCATCCACCTCTCTTCCTTCTCATCCTTTCTTTTTATTCTCGAAGAGGTGATTGCTCTGATTCCATCACGTGGAGTCTTGATTTCATTCCCTTTCATCTGTTAGGACTTCCCTCTATTTGTATATTTTTATGTTATAGCTGCCTGAATACAAATTCCCAAATTAGATGATAAGCTATTTGAGGTCAGGGATCATATCTTATACTTCTTTTTACCCCCACAGTGTCTTGGCTCAGAATAGGTGCTTACAAAATGAATATTAAGTGAGTTGCTGAGTCCCCTGACACCTGAAACAGGCTACCCACAAAAGCTTCTCCAGCATAAATCAGAATGGGAAGGTCAGTGAACTCACCTTTTTGAGTGTAGTGGCAATGATGTCTCAAGGCAGGGAACAAAATTATGAATGAGATTACCTGTTTTGTTCCCTTCCGGGCCTGGAATTCCATGATGCTGTGCTCCTTTTGGGGCAGTAGTTACTTCATAAATATTACTTTACTTGACAATGCCAAGTACATGTGGGCAATTTAAAAGTACTCTTTATTTCTGATGATGAGCTTAAAACCCAGAGTACTCCGGGTGGATTGCCAGGATAGGCCCTGCAGGAGAAGGTAGTTGCCACTTCACTTTATTTCCAGGCCTTTGGGTATTGCACCCCAATAAGGAGTGAGATGTTGCCAGTTCCATCATAGTCATTGTAATTAAATCCAAGTTCTGGCAAAGGGCAGTACATAATTATGAAGTATTATTATGGTTTTTGTCATTATTAGGCACCCAGCTGCCCGGCCCAGGAAACCACAGTAGTAAAACACTGAGAAGCCAAGCTTCTCTCCCAGCTGGCATGCACCGATACCAGGTGTATTGGCACATAGTCTTGCAGCTCCACGCTGATCAAGATGAGACCGTCTGTCCTCTCTTTTTGGCAAAATAAAAATTTAAATTAAATGAATGGAAAGAGGAAATTGTAAAGAAAGACCTTTGCCTCCACCTCTGAATCAAATCCCTTTTTTCCCAACCTCCCCAGAATCTAAGTATTCATTGCATAAATCTTTTTCAACTTTATCCTTGACCTGCTGGCTTCCTGAACATCCTTTCACAATGTCTCCTGAGGATATATGGCATTGTGTTAGGGTGAGAATACAAAGCACAGAAAAGAGCACTTTTACTTTCAAGAAACATCATTTAGACTAAATAATTTAGAAAGCATAGTCAGGTTTGACAAGAAATCTGCCATTATTGAACACCTACTAAATGCCACGATCAGCATCTTCATATATGCTATCTGACTTAATCTGCACCACCCTGAATGGTAGTTTTCATTATCCTCATTTTTTTTCAAAGTCACAAAGACAGTAAATGACAGAGATTCCAACATAAACACATAAATTTGGTGATTGTACAAATATACTTATAGTGCACTAGTCCAGACAGGTAGCTGAATATAGGTGTCAGATTTCACCTCTTTCTATCAAATTAAAAATTGTTTCTTGTACAAAGTAGGTTTTAAGCTGAGCACTGAAAGGGCAATTCAGAACTGATGGCTGAGGGAATGTTGCCAAAGGAGGAGGCCAAATTGGCCATAAGCCTAAAATCAATCAATAAGGAAAGATTTCTTGCTCAGAGATGATTCATATTATATTCTTCAAGTACCTTTATTGTCTCAGCTGCTCCAAATGGGTAAGTCAACCAATGTGGTACTGCAGGAAGAGCGTACTGAAGATGGAGGCAGGTAGTTTGGGGAATGAATAAATCTGAATGGAGAATTCCCAAAATGGCCAATAAACTGGCACATCTAGCATTGGCTTCTGAAATAACTGAAACCATGGCAGCTTTCCCTGCTGCCAATCATTTGTTTTTAACACTAATGTGTGTAGAACAATTTCCCATTTTCTTCGTTTTTTCTAAAACAAGAATTTTTAGACTATTTAGTGCTTGCTCTTCTGTATAAGGAAGTTCACTTCTACTATTTTTAGTGGGTTTTTTTAAAAGGGATTTGAGATTCAATAAATTGCACTCATTTTAAGTAGCAGTTTGATCTGTTCTGAGACATGTTTACCTTTATAACTACTATATAATCAAGAAGTAGAACATTTCAATTACCCCAAAAAGTTTCCATGTTGCAGTAGGAATTTTAATACAACTTGTATTTTAATGACTCCAAAATCTAGATCTCCAACTTCAATCTTGCTTTTGAAGTCTAGACCCATATTTTTAGCTGCCTGCTTGACATATATACCTGGATGTTACAAACAGGCATCTCAAACCAAACACAACTTATGGCAAATGCTTTATCTTAACTACAGGAAAACTTCCATCTCTTACCTATTTCCTTCTTAACCCTCTCCAGTTTGGTTAAGGTAATCATCATCTACCATGACATATACACTAGAAGCTTTTTAAAATAATCTTTTTCCTCCCTCTCTTCTATCTCCCAAAGTCAATAAGCGATTCTAGCTCACACAATCACTTAGCTCACACAATCACTTTTAATAGGTCCTTTCCATTTCCACTACCCTCATTCAGACATTAACTTGCTTTCACAATTGCAAAAAACTCCTAACTTGTTTCTTCATGCTCCAGGTCATCCACCAATCTGCCACTCTAATTTTCTTTTGAAAATCCAGATCAGTCCCCTGCTTTCAGGGACTACCCAGCTACATATAAAATAACACTGAAAATGTTTCATAATATTGTCCGACCTCCCCTCTGGACTCCTCTGCTCCCCACTATTAGAGTATGCTATACACTTTCATCTTTCTGTGCTTTTCATCAAAGCTCTGCCTGAAACGTGCTTCCTCCTCCAACTGAAAACTCCTCTTCATCTTTCACAGCCCCATGTAAATGACTTTTCCTCAGTGAAGCCTTCCCAGACCTTTCCAATAAAAATAGTCATTCTCTCCCTTACATTTAACATCCCATAGTATGTTGCACATACATTTATCACACTGAATAGGCATGGTGGTGAAATAGAAGAGAAGAGCCAAGTCAGAAGATCTGGGTTTAAATTAAGAATCTCTTTCATCATTTGCTGTGCCATCCAAGACAAGTCACATAACCTCTCTGAACCTCAGTTATTTATAAAATTGTAATAAAACAACTATAATAATATCCTACCTCATAGGACTATTGTGGTGATCAAATGAATTATAATGTGAATGTGATTTGTGCTGTACAGACACTAGGTATTATAATTACAACACTGTATCTCTTAATAGATTTTGAGCACTATGAGTGCAAAACCAACACCTTGCTCATCTTTATAACCCGTCTCCCTAACATAGTGCCCGGGCCTGCCTGTTCCCTAGACTGGCCTATGACATAAGTTATCATTTTTTTGTAGAATCATGTTTTCCCAGTTATTCCCTCAATTAACTCTCTTAGCCTACTTTCTATAATGTTTCTTCAAAAGTCAATCATGACATCCTCATTTCTTTTTATAATTGTTTATTGCCTTTATAATTAAATAGTCACATAAAAGGTCTCTAAAAAAATTCTATCCATGATTAATTTTAAATGCCTTTATTTTCTCAATAAAAACTTTTTAGAGCCATCGTATGAACATCCCTGTTCTAGGCACTGGGCATATAGGGAAGAACAAGAGACTTCATAGAACTGACATTATAGTGGGGGCAATAAACACCACACAACAAATAAAAATTTTAATCTACAAAGTCAAAGGTGCTACAAATAGCATAGAACTATGATGTAACTGGAGTGGTCAGGTAAGTGTTTGAGCATCAACAAAAGTCAGGGGGAAGAGCATTCCAGGCAAAGGAAGAGTACAGACAGAGGCCCTGAGGAACTGAGAGAAGGCCTGTGTATCATGTAGGAAGCAAGGGGCCCTGGTAGGAGTTGAAATCAAAGAAGCAGATTGGGGCCAGGTCATGCAGGGCTTTGAAGTTCATGGTAAAGAGTTTAAATTTTATTTTAATTGTAATAAGAAGGCTTTGAAGAGTTTTAAGCAGGGTCGTGATATGATTTGATTTGTTTTTAAAAAGATTGCCTTAGCTACATAAAGAAAATGTATTCTGGGGGCAGTGGAAGAGAAGGCAGACCAGTTGCTTTGGTCCAGACTACTGATGTGGGTGCTTTGGATTAGGGTGGTAGGTGCTGAAGGTTAAGAGGAGTAGGTTTTAAGGAATGTTTTGCAGGTAAAACTGAAAGGTCTTACTGATGGATTTCATGGGGTGAGAGAGAAAGACATTGAAGATGACTCAGAATTTTGGCCTAAGCAATTGGGTGGGTGAAAGCTCAGTTTACAGAGTGCCAGTTCTATGGCAGGCACTGTGCTAGACTCTGAGATTACAAAACTCAATGAATAAAACACTGTCCTTGCCCTCAAAAACTCAAAGTCTAGTGGGAAAGATTGCCTCATATGCTCGTGATTTCCGTGGAATGTTTCAGCACAATGACAAAGCTGTACATAGGTTACAATGACAGCATCCAGAAGGAACTGCTAGATCAGTCCAGATAAGTGAACCAGGAGTCTTGGGAAGATAACTAGGGAACTATCTTGGCATTTATGAATACGTGCAGTGACTTACATTCTAGATAAAGCTTTAACTCTCTATGAATAAATAAGGTATAATCATTGTCAGCAGCCTCTTCCAAAACCTTGGTTTGTTATTTCTTTTCAAGAGAAAAGGAAAGGATATGAAAAAATAGCCAAGACAATAAAGATACTGGAAAGAGGCAAAGTGTTCAGCTAACAAGAATGGGAATCAGTATGGTTTGGCCTTCTGCTATAGTCCCTTACTCAAACCCTACCAACAGTATGCCTTTGGTTGAAGATGGATTTAGGTTTTTTTTTTTTTTTCTATTTTAATAGTAGATATAACTTTTATGAAATTACCATATGACTCTTAAATGACTTCTCTCAAGTTTTTTTTCTTTTTGGTATTTACTTATTTATATTTGACTGGCTGATATACTCACATTTCACAAATCAAAACAAAATACAGCAGTAGTCTGCCTTATCCTCAGTTTCACTTTTCATGGTTTCAGTTACTCACGGTCAGCTGAAGTCCAAAAATAATACATGGAAAATTCCAGAAATAATTCATAAGTTTTAAATTGTGCGCTGTTCTGAGTAGTGTGATGAAATCTCGAACCGTCCCTCTCCACCCCACCCGGGACATGAGTCTTCCCTTTGTCCAGCAGGTGCACGGTGTCTACACTGCCTGCTGATTTATCACTTAGTAGCCATCTCGGTTATGAGATCTACTGTTGCTGAAATCTCGAACCGTCCCTCTCCACCCCACCCGGGACATGAGTCTTCCCTTTGTCCAGCAGATGCACGGTGTCTACACTGCCTGCTGATTTATCACTTAGTAGCCATCTCGGTTATGAGATCTACTGTTGTGGTATTGTAGTGCAGTATTGTAAGGGCCCCAAAGCACAAGAGTAGTGATGCTGGCAGATTGTTATAATTGTTCTATTTCGTTATTAGTTATTGCTGTTAATCTCTTACTGTGCCTGATTTATAAATTAAACTTTATCATAGGTGTGTGCGTGCTAGGAAAAAACAGTATATGTAGGATTTGGTACTATCCGCAGTTTTAGGCATCCACTGGAGGTCTTGGAACGTATTCCCTGAGGATAAGAGTGGACTACTGTAAAAAAGCGGAGAGTTAAAAGTCTCTCTTCTCCCCGGCCCCTTCTACCCAGTTCTTCTCCTGCTCTGCCATCTTAGGTAGAGGTAACTATTTATATTGGTTTCTCTATGTATCTTTCCAGTGTTTCTTCATGCAAATACAAGCAATTCTTATATTTCTTTCCTTTCCTCCTTTTTACATAAGAGGTGGCATACTGTATCCCCTGATCTGCATCTTGCCTTTCCTTCTAACAATGGACCTTGGAGATCTTACATGTCAGTATTAAAAGAGCTTCCTCATTCTTTTAAACAGCTGCATATAGTTACACTGCAGGATATGCCATAGTTTATTTAACCATTCCCCTATTGATAAACACTTGGGTTGTTTCCAATTTTTGGTATTTATTACAAACAACGCTGCAATGAATAACCTGGCACATATGTATGCAAATATATCCTTAGGGTAAATTCCCAGAAGTCTCCCAGACTTTAATAAAATCTTCCAAAGGAATGTTCTAAGATGGTGTGACTGAGTTTCCAATTTATAGTCTCATCCAAAGATTAACTCCTCATTCCATTAAGAGTAGCTCCTCATTCTCCTATCCTTAGGGTAAATTCCCAGAAGTCTCCCAGACTTTAATAAAATCTTCCAAAGGAATGTTTTAAGATGGTGTGACTGAGTTTCCAATTTATAGTCTCATCCAAAGATTAACTCCTCATTCCATTAAGAGTAGCTCCTCATTCTCCGGCCTGTAAATTTTATCTTTGTATTTTTTCCAATAAGGAAAAATTTTTATATTTAACCTGCCTCTCCTGCAACCAGTTATAGTTGGCATGATGTTTTAAATAAACAAAACAAAACAAAACAGAGAGAATAAAATTCAGTTTGATTCTGCCCCACTTAATGAATTGCAAGCCCTAGGAAATACCTGAGTTTTCTTAATTCAACTATAGAAGCGTCTCTGGAATGAAGTCTCAGATAGGGATGATAGGTTTGGAGTTGCGAAGTTGTAAGGTGTACCCTGCCCCAAACAGATCTAGTGCCACCCTAGCTCTAGGGCCAAATACCCATTGGCCATTTTTTTATTAGCATCCCTTCTCACTTCCTTGGTAATTCTTCATTTTCCCATAGTTGCTTTTGGAAAATAGGTTTAAAGCCTTGGTGAAGTGGGTAGACTTTTGTAAATGTGCTTTTTAACTTGGCCGCGTAGAGTAAGTATTCTATCTTTACACTAGTTCCCCATTCCCAACGCTCAAAAGACCTTATATTATTTATTAGATTATATATATATTAGGCCAGAATGAAAGAATCCTAAGGCACTTAATTTACGTGAGATCTTTGGGGAATATATAGAGGCAGAAATATGTACAACTGATGTGGCAATGACAACTGCCATTAAAATATATATATATATATTTGGGATACATATATATCTCAAGAAGCTAGTCCAGTCACATTAGTATGATTATTAGAAAATAAAATTATCTTTCCATATGGAACTTCTCTTTGCTTCTGTTCCATGAGTGTTTTTGTTTTTGCTTTCTTGTTTAATTATAGCATAACATAAAGTGTTTAAAATAAAACATGAGGTTAATAAGGTACACCCAATAGCTATCCAGAAAGTTTTTCTTAGCTCCAGTGCTCTCTTCCTCAGGAATCACAAAATCTACAAAATCTAGAACTGTCCTACTCTCTGAAGACCGTCTAGTTCCAGCTCGAGTTTGTAACCATTTTTTAAATTTCACACTTAAAGATTCTACAATTTTTCTTTTGGCCATTACCTAATTTTTTCCCTTGGCCAGTAAAACTTGGACTCTAGCCTCAGAATATATCTACAATTCTTTCTTAGGTGAAAAATAATATCGGATGAACTTATTTGTGCATCTAGTCCCTGACTATCTGTAGAGAACATCAGTTCTACTGACCACACTCTTGTTTTCTTCTGAGGACTATGTTCCTCCCTTACTCTCAGTCTATGGGCATGGGGAGCAGAGTGATGTCCCCACCTCCAGCCCCCACCCATTTGCCTTAGAGGCAAAGCATGTGAGCTTGGTCTAGACTACCTAGTATGTCCTATTCCCCCGGCCACATTAATTGATTCTGGACCAACTAGAACAAGTCATCTCTGGAATTGAGCCTAGGTGCAAGTAGTCTCTGGAGCAGCTTGCATCCCTACCGGGCACATGAGAGGAGAGCTTGCCTAAGAAAGAAAATGACAGTGAATGTTGGGCCTGCGGGATTGGGAGGACCGGGAAGTGGCAACAAAGTGGCAATAGAACCTCCATCTTGTCAACTCCACCCCTCTCCCCTAATGCTCCCCGGAATTACCGTCACCCCTGTTAGGCAGGAACCGGAAACTGAACCCTGCTCAAAACCATACCATATATGGGCAAAAAAATGACCAACAGCCCTCCCTATAAATACCTGTTTGTATCTATTCTGGGCGTGACTTCCCCGGCTTCACTCCCTTGCGAGCCGCAGAACTTGCCTGAGAGCGCTTCCATTAAAGCTTGCCTAGAACCCGTTGCCTGGCTCCTTTTGTTACTTCCCACCGTCGATCTGAACCGCACATTGAAGATGCTGAATTGAGAAACTGAGAAAGAAATCCATTCCCGGGTCACATTGCTTGAGCCCTGGATCAAGCATCACCTAAATCAGATACTCTAAATTTTCAGTTATATGAGCCAAATAAATTTACCATTTTGATTAAGCTAGTTTGGATTATTATTATTTTTTTTAATCTCTGGCAATCAGAGGCTTTTTTAGTTGGTGCAATATCTTCAAACAAAATTAGATGAATTAAATTCATGTTGTTCCCATGGTTTGGCAAATGATTTCTTCAGTTAATTCCCAGAATTAATAATAGGAGTAATGCTACCATTGCAGCATACCCACAGACTGAACACAACCAGAGCTCTCCTCTGCTTCCCCCAAGGACTCCTCCAGTTCTATGCTTAAACCAGCCCACTGGTGAAGTTAAGAAAAGAAAACCTCAGGGAATTAAGCCAATTTATTTTGGGGGTCAGTTCCAGTTCACTCTCAGCAGTGAATAAGATGTTTGAATCCATTTCTGGTTCAGGCCTCCCTCAGATCAAGGTGTCAGCAGGGTCGGTCTCACCTCCTTGAAACTCATACCTCTCTTTCCCTTCTGTATTTCTTAATTCAGCTGCTTTGGAGGAGAGAACACAGAGGTTCACTCTCCCATTTGTAACCAGACGGGAGCTCTGCATTCTCTCACCTGAAGTAACTATTTTCTCTTTCCAAAGCTCTCAACTACCATTTGGTAGACTGATTGGTTTTTAAGAGTGCAATTATTTTTTTTATTTTAAATCATTAAAAACCCTTAACTTGAAATACAAACTTAATTTTTGGTAATCTTAGTTGCAGTCCTGAGACAGAACATGAAAAAAATTCATGTTTTTTCTCTGAATGAGTGCAGAAGACAGAAAAAAACTGAAAACACAGGGTTAAAGTTTTGTTCCAGTTTGAGAGAACTATGTAACATGGAATAAAGTTGCACCTGTCTTACTAGTTTTGATATAGGTGAAACATGGCCTCTGTTTGAAAATTATTTCTAATTATCAGAGTGATCCTCCATCAGTGTCTTAAGGCCCTAAGACTTAGTGAGCATTCTTGGGACAGATTATTCTCTAGAAAAGGCTCAGAATATCAACTGCACCATTTTTTAAACTGCTTCAGGTATTCTAATGGATATGTTCTGATATGAAGTATCCTTTGCTTCAATGCTTCCGTGGTTTCTTTTAATTTCAAGACACAAAATGCTCAGCTTGTTCCAGGATATTTTTTGTAAGTCGGTGGTGTGCAAACAAAAGATAGAATGACAGATGCCATCTATATATGTTACAAAAACACCTCTTGCTTATGCATGTGTAAGCACAAAGTTGCATCCAACAAGATGTAGAGATGTTTTCCACATGCACATGTGAGCAGGACAGGTCTTCCCAAACTGATGGGGCCATAAAACCAGTTTTCATGAATATGTGTACATTCTGCAAAGACATTCCCTCTTGTAAATACGGCTAGATCTTCAGAATTGGAGCCCAAGTTTAGCTGAGCTTTAGTTCAGTTTCCCATTAGTTCGAGAGAGACTATGGCCACCAAAATGGATTACATATCTTTTTAGTGCTTCTTCTGAGGCTTTTATGTTTCCCCTGGCTCTGTGTTATTTAAAGTTAAAGTTTAAGATTTAAATCCTTTTACTTGGTCCTCAAAAAAAAAACCCGTAATTAATCTTACAAAATTAAATTCACTGGCAATGTGCTTTGGAGGGAATAAACTTGTGTTCCACAAAAGGGCTTGGATATACAGAATTTCAGTGCTTCAAATGATGTAATTTTCTATAATGTTTAGCCTGTCATTTTTAGTCTGGTATTCATATAATAGGAGATTTCGAAGAAAAAGCTAAAGAGAGGCTAATTTGCCTGGTAGTGCTTCTGTTCTTTTGTTCTTTCAGAATCTAAAATTAACCAACATCTGCAGTGTCAACAAGGACTCCATATGGCATTCAAGTTCGTACTTTTCCTAAATAATGCATCCAAGGCAATATAATCTGAGAGGAATTCTGAGGTAGTATGAATAGAATGCCTCATATGTATAGCACTTGATAGTTTCACAAAGTGATTTCACAACCAGGACCTTATTTGATCCTCACAACAACATTCAGAGGCAAGGAGATCAGGTATTTGTTATTCTTGTTGAACAGATGAGAAGACAGAGGTCCAAATTATTGAAAAAATATGACCATAGTCACAAACCTGATAAGTAGCAGAATGAAAAAAAGCGCAGGCCATCTGTTTCCTAATTCAATGCTCTTTCTGTCATATTATTAGGATCAAGTTATTGACAACTCATGTTAATATAGCATGTGTTCAAAACAATACATTCCACAAACAGTGCTGTAGGAAAATAAAAAGAACTCAATGCCAGAAACTAAATAATAAATATGCATGTTTGATTTTCTGAAGTTTAATGGATCTCATTTACTCAATTAAGTTAGTAGATGATTTCTACAGAAATCCATCTATTTACTCTTGTGACTTCCTATTTTACCTTCAAATAAAAGTTTTTACAAAATACTTTCTCTCTTTGTGAAATTACAACTTGTAAATCTTTATTAGCCATATCTAGAAAATCCAAAAACTTTCCTGTCAGAGTTGCAACTAAGAGTGTTTTTCTCACAGTAATAAATATAATTTATATCTACCTGAGTTTTGAAACATTTCATTTCAATTCAAACTTCTGTAAATCTCTGCATCGTAGCAACCACTCAGAATTTCTGGGACAAAAAGCAAGTTGTTTGAAGTCAAAGAATGCATTAAAAACATAGCTTGTTACTAGAAATAGGCGTAAATTCAGAAGGACCCCATTTTTTAAGGCATAAATAATGTTATTGCCAATCCATACTTTACAGAAATTTCTAGCTATGTAATATTACCATTTTTTACTATAAAATGCAGCAAAATTCAATTGCTTCCATTTCTTCAAAGTTGGAGGCATAAAAATTATGAATGCTGGCATTCTTGAAGAGGAGCACTGTGAGTTTGTAATATCAAAAAGGTGCTGGCATTCTCAAACACTGACAGGCAGATATATTTTCAACAAGTGGAAACACAGGACAAACTGGAAAAAGGAGCAGCCAGCAAGAATTTCGATCACAGTTTGGCTTAGTCTATGCTGGTTCTGAAGAGACTTTACAAAAGTGCATCTGTAGGAAGCATCTTCTCCCAAGTGGAAAGCTGGCAAGAAGCAGTATTTGAGGTTGCTGACACCAAAGCAACCAGAGCTTACTTAAAACTTAAAACATTTTTTTTGCATTAGTTGTTTGGATATGTCTCAAAGACCACAAACAGAAAAGCAATATTTAAATTCAATACTCTACAAACATTCTTGCGATTCTAAAAGACTACCTACTCTGTGTCTGGAATTAGTGGAAATACACTAAACATTTTTGAAAAGGCCATCTAGCCTAAGTAGGATGTTATCTTTCCATGCACGAGCATACTGGATGTGGGAGAGGTTAAAAAAAAAAAAAAAGAGGGAGAAAGAGACAAAGAGAACAAAATATGGAATGTGCAAGGAAGTGGCAGGAATTGAGGGGAGCTGGAGAATTTGGGCAGAAAAGCCTAGAGAGAAGAGGGTTGAATCACTTGAGAAGGCAGTAGCGCCATCTGGCTAGTCGTGGGGATCTGTGAGGGGGGAGCTAAGGGTGACAGAGAATGTGACTGTAGTGGTGACATGCAGAGGTAATCTGCTTGCAGAAAAATGGCAATGGCATGAGGAAGGGAAGTACCCAAAGCACCACGAGAACCCACACTGTGCTGGTGTTCTCTTGACTTATTCAGTCAGATCTAGTCCCCTGTCCCACCATCATTACACCTCTGCACCCCACCACAAGAAAAATCTGTTCACAGGCCCAGGTTTGTTAAACTTTGTTCTTATCCACCCACTGAGTGATTTGTGAAGATAGGGCTGGTAATTTTCCTTTATCCGTGGCTTCAGCACTAATCAATCAGAATTGGAATGATGGAACTTTGTTCCCAGTCAACCCACTCACAACCACAGACCTCTTCGTGCCACAGCGAAGTAACGTGGTCCCTTAGCTACTCTGCTGCTGATTAATGGACTGGACAGAAAAGTGTTGGAAGGGCTGGTGCAATTCCCACAATAATCCAACTCTTTTCTGCCAGATTGGGGAAAAAAAAAGAGGGGGAGGGGGGAGTTGATCATGTCAAACCAAGTTAGCCAATACCTATATTGTCTGCCTGAATTATAAAGCACGACAGTACATCCTGTTCTTTCACAGTTCGTTATTAGAAGAAAGAGTATGAGGAAGTATTGGACCATGCCTGTAATACACAAGATACCTAGAAACCCCAGGGCACTTCCACACTGCCCATTGGAATATTTCATTTGCACACTGACACAATAATGGTTACTCTCAACATCAGACCCAATACCACTTCTGCTTCCCCGCCTTGCTTAGATGCAGATAAACAGTGATTCCTGGAGGCAGTGGGAGAAGAACGTGGCCTTGCCAGCCAATGTTGAGAAAGACCAAAGACTTAACTACATACATATAGGTCATTAACCTGCCTTTCCCAAAACACGCAGCACATGTATCACTGCCACAGGAAGAATCACATTCCCTAAGATCATCCTAAGGGTGTCTATGGAGAGTGGCTGGATCCATGGGACTTTGCTTTCCTCCTTTTTGACAGCCTTTTGGAGTCTGTGCACTCTCAGGAACCTGATTTCTCCTGTGTGAAAATACTGAGAGCCAGGAAGAATGGAACATAATGTGATTCATCCCTGAATCCCTCATCCTGCTGGATATGCCCCAGGGTGGAGTAGTTCTTGCTATCACAAATAATTCAGCCCTGAGTGAATCAACATGCTTAAAAGAAGTTTCCAAATATGTCTAAAACTCTAGTTGCAGCGACTTAGGTGTCAATTAATAAGGGCATATTTAGAATAGTACAGAGTTTGAAATTAGAAAAACAAAGGGGCACTGTGATATGGTAGAAAGCCAGATATTGTTGGCTGTCAGTAACTAGTAACTGTCAGTGACTAATCATGTCACTGTCAGTAACTAGTTGTGTGCCTTTGGTCATTACGCTCAGGTCTCAGTTGTCTCAATTCTAAAATGAACACTAAAGTGAAAAGAATTTCATTTTAGAAAAAACTTTTGAGATATGGATTTATGTTCTCTCTGTATTTTTCCCTTTCCCTTTCCCACTCTTGCTGGCTCTGTGTGTCTTTGCCACAGAAGAGGCTTGTGGCTAGACTTCCAGGCTTTAGTTGTGAATAAGCCCATTGAGGAGAATAGAGTTTGAAGAGGGCCGTATTTTCCCAAACTAAAAAGATTTGTGATTCCAGAAGCAGCAAGGATATCACCCTGCTTCTTAAAAGTACTCCTTCCTATATATATGCCTTGGGGAGGCTGGGTCTTTGCCAAAGAGTCCCTCTTTTGTAGAAAATAGCAAAGGGGTAAACCCAAAGGGACCATGCAGGTTGGGACCTGCTCATGTGGACTAATGATGGGAAGGGCCTCCAGATATCCTAGGGCTTCTTAAGATGCCTCATCCCTGCCAGAGCCCTCAGTGAGGGTACAGAATGACTCGAGTTAAATTCTCTGTTAGCTTAACAGGGTAGGGGTTCCACATTTAAATTGAATTACCATATTCTAAAGATCCTAAAGAGCCATCAGTGGTAAGATGACCATTAGTTTATTTGTGTCTCTTTATTATTTATTGAAACCAAGCCTAAACAAATCTTGCCATACTATAGGAAATCTGCTTTCTGGGGGATTGAATTCACCAAAGGTTTACTTAACAGCAAGCCGTATCGTATTTTTCCCATACCAGCCGTTTCTGGATTCCATGTTTGCCCACTGGGGATGTTCTGTAGAAAGGCTGGTGGCACCCTGAAAGACAACATGAGCTCTCTCCTGAGTTCCTGAATATTTCCTTCAAAGTTGGAAAGGAGTATCTTTCATCTCCCTGGATGTCTGTCTGATGTCTGAGGAGCAACTCAGAGTAACATCACTTAACTGGAGGACCAGGCCATTAATCCTGTCATACTCTGGGGCCATGTTTCTTTCTGGAGTTCCTGATAAAACAAAATGAAATTTAAAAAATCTCTTATGCGATTGTTTTTATTGTTGTTGCTGCTATCGTTTGATCGGTGAAGAGTACTTTTGTAGTTTCAAGACTGTGCTGCAGTTGGAAAGGGACAAAGTACTTAATGCAAATGAAAACCTAGGACAGGAGCTGCCAGCTTTTTTGATCTCTGAAAGCACTTATTTGACATTATCTCAGGTATCTTTTTCTTGGTAGATGACATAAATTGCCATTTTCCTGCTGTGGCTTACTTCTCTCTTTAAATATTTTAGGAGGAAAAGTGCAGTAATGTGTTTTTTGTTTGTTCTGTTCTTCTTTCTTTTTTGATAATTTAAAGACCTATGTTATTTATTGAGTCAAAGTTATCATTGAATCACTTGGTGTTTCATGCCAAATAGGCTTTCTCAGAATGTGGAAAACAAAGCAAAATGGTACCCCAAATCTTTTCTTTTCTCTTATCTTTCTAAATTCTCCTATATAGCCAAGGAATCATCACTCAAGGGGGCTGGGAGGGAAGGGGAAATCCTCCCTCTAATTTAAGGCCTCCTAAATTTGGCTTACTTAGGTTGTTCAAAGAATCAAGTAATCTGGAATTTCTACAAAAAAATAATGCAAATAGTGTTTTCGCAATAGGAACTACTAAAAATAGTCACATGGTATACCTCTTAAAGTGGAATTTATTCCTCTTTTCTTAATTAAATGAGAAATAAAAGAAAGTCATGGACAAACTTGCAGGGCAATGACTACAATATTTAAAAATAATGTAGTTCTGACCAAAAAACAAAGAAAAAAATGTTGAAAATGGAAACAATATGAGGTCTTACTCAGGTAGATCCTTATGCTTCAACCAAAAGCTGGAAGAATTAAGAAAAGCTCTAAAGAAAAGCAGAAGAATGCAGACAAATGGAGAAAAGCAGAGGAGTACAGAAAATAATTACTAATAAGTGTATAAAGTAATACATCAGAGTCTGGGATGATTCTTAACTGAATCACTTTCAAATTAAAGTTTTCAAATAAAATATGAGATTGAAAAAACTCATTGTCAGAAAAGATAACAGAATCAATTTTTTTCAAGAGCCCATTTTGAACTAAGAGCCTTCAGAGACAAGGTCAGCTCATTGGAAAAGAGTTGAAATAAAGATAAATGGCACAGATGAGAACATTTGCTCAAAACCATGATGGCATTGCTACATTTTGCCTGATGCTCCCAAAGGCAAATGTCTTGCCTTACATGGTGTGTTTCCAAAGATGGTTTAGTCAACCATACTAGTTATATATTGCTGTGTAACAAATAGCTCAAAATTTAAAACTTAAAACAACAACATTTATTGTTGCTTCTTTCTGTTGGGAATCTAGATGCAGCTTAGCCAGTTGCTCCCACTCAGCATCTCACAAGATTGCAGTCAAGGCATGGGGGTAGGAGCTGCAGTTATCTCAGGGGTCAAGTGGGGCAGAATCCATTTCCCAGATGCCTCTGGCTTTTAGTCTCCCATGGTGTGTTGGACTGAGGACCTCAGTTCCTCACCGGTTGTTGGCCAGAGGCTGCTTCAGTTCCATGCCATGTGCCATATGGGCCTCTCCACAGCTCCCAATATACTGCAGCTGGCTCCCTTCAGAGTAAGTGAAAGAGAGAACGCCAAGAGAATGTGCAACGAAGATGGAAGTCACAGGCTTTTGAACCTAATCTCAGAATTGACATCTCTTCACATTTGCAGTGTTTTCTTTATTTGAATCAAGTCATTAGGACAAGCTCACACTCAAAGGGAGGGGATTATATAGGGATGTGAATACCAGGACGTGGTATCATTGGGAGCCATCTTAAAAGCCATTCACCACATCAACTTATTTTATTTTTCCCTTAATTTTATAGCATAGAAATAATTACTTTAAGTAATCAAAAATACTTTCTTTGGAGAAAACTGCTCCAGATACCTATATGTATATCTACATTGTCAGAGTACATAGCCATTACATACAGTACTTGTTCCATTTTATCCCTCACTTAATCTTAATTCTGCTAGTAGCTATGTGTTTAATGCTCCCCATGAGTCTTCATATTGATGTGTCTCTAATCATCCTGAAGCTTGTTTTCTAGCAGATACCCAGGAAGTGTTCATAGGAACAATATTCCTGGAGTTCTTACATGTTGATAACAGCTTGTGTCCTTTGCACCTGAAAGTCAGTTTTTTCCTGTATATCAAATCCTCAGCTTCCATTTTCTAATGAATCTTAAATATATTACTCTGTCTTGTTCAGACATCTGTCATTGAAACATCTGGTACTGACCTATTTTTCTTAACTTTATAAGTCACTGTCTTTTAAAACTATATGCCGCAAAGATTTTTCCTTTTCTTAACATTCAATAATTTTACTAGAATATGTCTTGGTTCCATCACTCTAAGTCAGTATTCCCAGGTACATGGTGTACTTTTTCTGTATGTAGCTCTATTTGTAGCTTTTTTTTAATTCAGGAAAGTTTCTTGAATATTTTTCAAGAAATATTTGTTGTGTTTCCTTTCTTCAAGTTTCTTCTTCAGAGATTCCTATTATCATACATTGGATCTTCTTTGCCTACCATCGGTATTCGTCACCTTCTCTTGAATCTTTTCTTTCTTTCTTCATTTCATATAGGTTTTTAAGATGTTCCTCCTTTTACCTTATATGTATTTAAAAGTATTATTTGTTGTATTTATTTGCTCTTGTGTTCCTTCTAATTTAGTTTTATTTTTGAACAAAAGTTTCCTTTTATTTCTAATTCTTTCCTGAGTTCTGCCTCCTCACTTCTGGGTTTTTCTAATTTTGATTTATGTTGTCCTTTCAAGTGTTGTGTAACTTTCCTAATGTCTTTAATTTCATTTTGAAATAGTAGGTTACAAATTTAATCTGGTTTGAGTACTTGCCTTATTCAGTTCCTTATTCTCTTTCTTGTAATAATGTTTGTATAAGATTTGACCCTGATCCTTTTCTGTTGTTCACTTCTATGTAAAATCAGTTTTCCTGAACTTTTAAAAGGGGGCATGGTTTAGTTAAAAGGAATAGCTGGGAAGTTAGAAGAGCTAACTTCGCCAAGGTCCCTGTTCTGTAGCTTCTGTGAAGTGTTCAAAAACAAGGTGGCTGGCTTTCTGAGATTTTCTGGCTCTGTTCTTCTCCTCTTTTTTATCTGAAATTTCTCTTCCTTTGTCTCTATTGTCCTAATCTAGCTCAATTTTGGTTCTACTCCGAAACATTTTTCCTTAGTATGGGGCCCTGTCCTGGAAAGATGCCCTGGCTTTACGGTCTCATGAGTCCATAGGGGTTAGACGGCTTCAACCCCTTCAGTCCTTCTCACTGTCAGCTCTTCACTCATCCACTATTGGAAAGGGCAACATCCGTCCAGATTCAGCTGCAGTTATCACATTGACCCACTGTCCTTTCCAGTGAACACCTGTTGGCTATTCCTGTTCCCAGATCTGTTAGATACACTGTTTCTTCTTTGCTTAGCATGCAGGCGTGTGGCTATTCCCTTCTGCTAGTGTTTTGACGTTCATGGCGATACTTTATCACCTAGCTTTATTGTAAATATTTCCAAGAATTTATGGCTTTGCCATCTAGCTAGTCTTTTTGTGGAGTGATCTGAGGAAATTCCAAACTATGCTTCCTCCTCTGCCATCTTCCCAGAAACCTCTTCGAAATTAAAAAGTTTGATAGATATTACCAAATTGCTTGGAAGATGATATACTTCCTGTGGACACTGCCTTAAGTTAATAGAGAATTTCTATTCCTAAATAAGCAAAAGGAAAACTGTGAACATTCCAGGAAGAGGCTATAGGTACTATGAATTCTCGTTCTGAACCAAAAGTCTGTGAATAGGTATCAAAGAGTTTTATAAACAAGGACTGGCAAGATTTTAAATACTGTAGAATCTTTGCAGAATCTTTATGGGCTGCTTTGAGATGATTGGTGCAGCTGGAGGAGAAGAGAACATGATGGCTTTAAGAGGCTCCATCAGAAGGAAGACGCACATGAATCCTTCCACAAGCCAAAGCATCTTTGAAGCAGAAACTACAGATCTCTGTAGGGCCAAGTTTGGGTATAAATATGTTGGAGGAGTTTATTTGGGCATCTCTAAAACCACAGGTCACATGTTTGTTTTTTTTTTAGCTTTCTTCAAAAATCGAGTCAGCTGGGAATGACAGTTGGTTTTGATTATATTCCTCTATTTCTATTGCTTATTGTTGAGGCTTCTCATTAACAATAAGCAGCTTCTGACAGGGACTTTTGTTATGTTCTCAAAAAACTAGCTTTTTTTAGCCTCATATTTAGATTATGCCTATATTGTAAAACTGAGCCCAAGACCTCTAAAGTTAGCAACTGATATAGTATTGTCTAGTCAGCTAGTGTAGACATTTAAGGCAGAATAAGAAAATATTTTGTATTTGACTTATCTTTTCAGATTGATATGTGGATAGGCTCTCAGTTGTTTACTGACTATATATTTTAGAATATTAGATTCAGCAATGTTCTTCCTTATGCCTGGGTCAACATTTGTCCCTGTGAATTTTGTGTTCACTCCCAATTCACTGAAATAAAATGCCACCTACTCAGTAGGTGATCATGTAGGATGTAGGATCCCACTTACACCTCCATGCAGCCCTGCTGGCACTGAACCTGTCACTAGAGAAATCAGGATGAAAACTCAGTAGAGGGTTTCTTTGGGGGAGCTCTAGGCCACTGATGATTCTCTAGACTAGAATAAAAGCACTTAGAGGGGACCAGTTCAGTAAAAGATTGAAGACTCGCTGGACCCATTACTATCCGTTTTCATTTGCTTTTTTTTTTTTTTTTTTCCTTTTTTTTTTGTCTTTTTTCGTGACCGGCAACGGATCGCAACCCTCAGTGTCACGCCCGGACCGGACCCGGACCGGCCACGGGATCGCAACCCTTGGCGTTGCTCCCGCCCCTCACTCAGCCAGTGAGTGGCCGGCCTGTATGTGGGATCCGAACCCTCGGCGGGAGCGCCACCTGCGCTTCCCAAGCGGCGCACTATAGCAGTGCGCCACCAGGCCGGCCCCTCATTTGCTTTTTTAAAAACCCTCTCCTGACTGAATGGGTACAATGTAGGTTTTATGAAGATATACCAATGAAACATTAAAAAGCATCAGTTTCTAGAACTCATTAATTTATTTAATTGTATACTGCTGTTACATTTATATGAAGTCTACAGAACACTAGCCCACAGACCATCTAGATGGCCCCAAAGGACTATTATCTCCTAAGAACTTGAAATCCATACACTACATCCCATTCCTCACCAGTCTACCATATGATTTTCATCCATTCATCAAAAACATAAAGATAACTAAACTCCCACCATCTGCCTTAAGACATCTTCATTAAGAAGTATGGTCTACAGGATAGTGGGACATTTCTCATGTAGTCATCACAGCAAAGACACATCAAGTATTAAAAAACTATACATTTCCTATACACAAGGCACCATGATAAATTGTATCCAACGTTGCCTAGTCTAGTTTTAATGTAGTTAATTAGTGACTAAATGCAAGTTTTGCAATTGGCATATGTGAAGCATGAAATGTGAAAAGCTATATTTTTAAGTTCCAGGCACAGAAGATCCTGTTAATTGCTAAATTTATTTGTCTTAAGAGACCTATTTACTTCTCATTGTATTAACTACACATTAACTGAGGAATGTGAAGTCTTTTGTTGTTGTTATGTTTTTAACATAAGCCATGTGAAAAAAAGATAAGGAAAAAAACCCTGCAGGCCAGAAGAGAAAAGACACGTTAGTGAGGGAGTAGAAATAGGTTAAAGAGAATATGGGGATATGTAGGGAATTGGGAGAGGCTTTGTTGTTTGGTGTTTTGCAGGAGGAAAAGAAGGATATGTTTTGCTTTGCTTTGCTTTCTTATTTGTTTTGAGCACATAGATGAGGGATTAAGGGTATATAGAAAACTCAGATCAGGGAAGACAATGCAGCAGCAGACAAGCAGTTTTAAAGGAATGTGCTAGACAAGTGTTTGTTGCAGTAGGGCTGTTTTGTTTATTTTTGCAACAAGAAAGTTCATACAGCAAGGAAATGTCTGGATAAGAAAGATGGATTAATGAAAAATGGTTGTGTGAAATACTGACCTATTTACTACTAAAGAATTATGTAGATATCAACCTGGATATATACAGAATCATGGTAGTCTGCATCTTGCATGTTTATTGCCTGGTCTTCTGGCAACTGTACACATAAGTAAAAACACGAAGAAATATAAAGTTCCAGAAAGGCCTCAGAAATGACTTAAGAGGGTCGACCCCATGGCTCACTCAGGAGAGTGCGGCGCTGGGAGCACAGCGGCTCTCCCGCCACAGGTTCGGATCCTATATAGGGATGGCCGGTGCGCTCACTGGCTGAGCGCGGTGCGGGCAACACCAAGCCAAGGGTTGAGATCCCCTTACCGGTCACAAAAAGAAAGAAAAAAAAAAAAAAGAAATGACTTAAGAACTGATGGCTTACTGCTGGGGATAAAGCACTTTGGAAGGAAGACTGAACAGGAACATGATTAGATTTTATGAAAATATGAAGTTTATAAACTACGTAATCAGGAATGGTTACCAGACTATCCAACACTGAAGGTAAAGGGGAGAAAGAGCTCTTGAACTTTGAAAGAAGTAATCTTAGAACATGTAAAAGGAAAGTTTA
The DNA here is from genome assembly GCF_000696425.1 of Galeopterus variegatus. Taxonomy (NCBI): domain Eukaryota; kingdom Metazoa; phylum Chordata; class Mammalia; order Dermoptera; family Cynocephalidae; genus Galeopterus; species Galeopterus variegatus. Next base: position 133,976 of record NW_007727283.1, on the reverse strand, counting down.
CTGCACTCTTTGAGTTATAAAGTCATCATCCGAAGAAGAGCTAGAGACATGATCAAAACAAATGCTGTGGGGATCTATATAACTGCAGAAATAAAGTACTCATGATGAGTTGTTAAAGGGAGTTAGAGCTGTTTAGGCTATGTTCATACTTTCGTAAAGATGATGTGCTGAAGATTGCTTTTATCCTTCCACAAAGACACTTCTTGGTTTGTCTATCAGATTTGTCTTCTTTTTTTTTTATTATTTTTATTTTGTCAATATACAATGTAGTTGATTATTGTGTCCCATCACTGAAACCT
>NW_007727283.1:104363-130323 GCF_000696425.1 Galeopterus variegatus | reverse complement strand
CGTCTCCGCCCCCACCCGAGAAAATGGAGGCAGCTCTGTTGCAGGCACCTGGCCTGGTGTGATAGGCGCGAGTGAGGCGGGCGGGGACCAGGCGGGCTTCGCCCCGCAAGTGGGGCTGGGCTGGGCGTGACTCACGGAGCTCGCAGAGTTGGGCCGGTCCAGCGCGTTCCACTCTCTTTCTGTGTCGTCTCTGCTGATTTACTTGGCCTTTGTTGTCTCAGGCTGCTCGCTCGAACCCGCAGCAGGGCTTGGGTGCTCTCAGGAGTCTTCTTTTGTGTCGTCCCTAAAACTTCGAACCTGTTGTTGCTTGTTTGTCATTGTAGGTTCATTGTTGAAAGATTTATTCGTTTTTTGTTGCTCTTGGAAATGCAAATAGTACTCTGGTATCACAGCGCACACTTCTCAGGGTAGCGCTGTCTCCTGGCACGGCCGCTCCAGACCCGTCGCCATCTTAAAAGCCCCAGATTTGTCTTCTGAATGATCCATACTAGGTCTTGCCTACTGTGACACCCAGTACCTGGTAGGAAGTGGGCTATTGGTCTTTGCTTGATTTGTTGAATCCCTTTTGTACTTCAGAGAGGTATTATCTCCAGAACACTAATATTTAATTTGGATGAGGAAGTTATTTGAGCAGTGTAGATAATTGTCATTAATAAATAAACAAATGGAATGAATTGCTATTAGCAATGGGATGTTAATGCATGGGATGCAAGACGGGGTTAAGACTCCAGAGTTCCACTGTGGCTCTGGCTACTGCTCTATCATTCCCTTTGATAAGTAAATTGACACAAATAAACAAGGCTAGCCCAAGACAGACAGCTGTCTCAAATAGGCCAATTTCGAATTGCTTCAAATCCATGTTCTTTAAATATGTGCTTATTATATATTTAAAGACATCCTCACAAGCACAGGGGGAAAGGATAAGATTAGGCTCTTCTCTGCGGCTTGAACAATTTAGCGCTGACTCAAACTTGTATCCTCTGCTCAGCAGAACAAGACCTCTGTAGTTAACCACCCCCCCACCCCATTGAAGGCAGGCGAGTGAACGTCTGTTGTTACTTGAGCAGCCACTTGGGAGTCTCAGCCTCCCACTGTCACCCCAAGCAGCTTCCTGGGAGGTTCCCAGTAAGCATATTATCTCTATTTTATTACATTTCAGTATTACCTTTCAGATTGATTCAGCATACAGTAAACAGATTCAGTATACATTTCATTTACAGAATGATGCCCAGAGTTGCCCCCTTATTTCAGCTCCTCAGCTAAAAAGAAAAGAAGAGTGAGAAAAAGTATCCAGTAAATTTGAGATTTTTACTTAAATTGTTTGCAGTGGCCGTAGATGGTCACTAGATTGGCACTTCATAAGGGTAGAGATTTTGTGGTATTTCTGTATCCACATCATCTAGCCCAGTGACAGATCATGCTTGGCTAATGCTTATGGAAACAGTGAATGGATGGTTGAGGGGAGATAACACAGGGTCACTCCCTCATTCTCCTCATACTTTGGCCCATGAAGACACTTTAATGAGCACTATACTTTATTCTCATTCTGTTCATGGTGAGAATCAACTCAAGTTTATGACAGAAGGAGGCATCCCCGGGAGGGCTGCTCATTTCCTATTAGCCCACAGCACAGGAAGTTCGGTTTCTAAGCCCAACCATTAACTGTTCTATTCTTTCTGAACAATTCAATATGTGTTGGATTTCACTGTGCCATATGAAATAGACTATTTTCAACCATGTTTGGCCTACAAAGTGGCTAATCACAGTAGAAACTGCATTACTTTTAGCATGACTTGGTGGAAAGAACATAGAGATCAGATTCTGGAGTTCTGAATTCAAGTCTCAACACTGTGAAACTTTGGAGAAGTCATTTACTGTCCCCATATCTCATTTACTCATTCTAGAAATACTAAGCTCATATCATATGCAAGACTCTATGGGGAACACTAAGATGTGTGAAACAGTTTTTGCCTTCTTTGGGCTCACAGTTTACTCGGAGTGGTGAAATTCACCTGTAAAACACTATAATCCAAGGCAGAATATGATGGTGCCAAAGTTGCCCTTTAACTGCATTTCCAACAAGATAAATTACTTCCTACTGTAATAATCAGGATGGCAATATAGAAGAGAGAACAGTTAATCTTGGGATTAAAGGATGATTAAATTTCATTAAGCAGAGAACTGGAAGGTCAGTTTAAGCAGGCGACAGGGCAGAAGCAAGGGAACAGAGGCTGGAAAACACAATGCTATTTTGGTATGGCTGGACAGATGGTCTATGTGGGTGGGCTGTGGGAGATAAGACTAGAAGCCTGTTTCTTTCATGGTGCATAGTGGGCACTTTTTCATTTTAGTTACTTCATTGGATAAATGAAATAAGGAAGATTGGCAGAAAGAACCCCAGAATGGAAATCAGGAGACCAGATGTTAGCATTGTTACCAATTCTCTGGGCTCCCTCAGACAAGTCACTATGGGGTGCACCGTCCTCAGCTGTCAAATGGTGGTAATTTCACTTGTCCCTATGGTCCTAAGAGCTACGAGGACAAAATAAATAATCAGAAGGAAAACGCTCAGAAAAGGAAAACTTTTGTGCCTTTTCTCCAACATGAGTTGCTGTGGATTAAAGTTAAGTTAGATATTTAGTAACAATAAATGTGTACCTTCTTCATAGAGTACTTATTGCATGGTAATCCAATTTCTCAGTAATAGGCAGGAGTAGCTGGGAAAGAAAGTCCAGATCGTGATTATCTGGGTCAACCAATAATACAACAGAGTTTTTTAGGTGGAGGCATGGACAGAGATGGTGTGGAGATAGCCGTTCAATATCCGATGAAAGGCCGATTGTGGCACCTGGAGTGAAGCCATGGCAGGAAGCCTCCTGGAAGTAGGAGACTGGATGAAAGAATTCATTGAGCCTCCAGAATGTCATCAGATAGCAGAAGTCTCTTGGTGTCCTTCCAATTCTATACCATACCCTTGCTCTAGCAGCACATGATCCAGGCACAGGTTGCTGATGCAGACAGAGCAGGGAGAAGTACTCTTTCATTTGCCAGTGACTTCCCTGGAGCCAATCTACTTTGGCAGCCAGCCACCAGGGGGAGATGGGTGTTCCTCCATCACAGCTTCTTGGATGTGTATTGCTCTTTTCAGCTTTTAGGTTCTAGGACGGACTCTACCAGAACAGCCCCACATTTCCCAAACAAGATTTGTTTTGACAGATTCTCCTCTGTTGACTTAAATCAGGTCAGATGCCTGCCGAGATATCCTGTGTGCAGATCTCAGGGATCATGGAATGGTTGGGCGGAATCTGTACCTGGGCTGCCTTTGTGTATGACTATGTATTGCACTGGAAAAAGTTTTCTTTTTTAGCAACGTTTTTCCTTCCAAATAAGTCCAGCCTGTTCTGTTCACTCCTTCACTATGTCCCCTCATTATTTATGAACTCCTTTCCCTTGGAATTGTTTAGCACAGGTTGCTCTGTGATTGTTCTTTTCTGGTAAGCCAGAAGCTTCTGTTTCTGAGACCTGCTGCCCCGTAAGCTGGGATTTCCTAAGAGTAGGGAAAGTTTCTCTCATTCAGCCATGTGCACTCATGGGGCAGAGATGCCTTCTGCCTCCTCTCAGCTCAGGCCCCTTGGAGAAGGGGCTGCTGTTAGCTGAGTGAACTCAAGTTACTATCCAGCCATGTGGTTGCAACAGAACCATAGGCAAAAAGGCCTGCTCTTTACAGTAAAGAATTCTATCATGGCCAGAGCAGATTCACAGCCCATGGAGTCCACAGGGAATTTTCAAGTGGCTCACTGGGTCTGTTCTTTCTCTTCACTCTCTCATATGCTCTCCCTGTCCTTTCTCTGTGTCTTATGCTTATTTTCTGAAACCTAGTGTGAAAGCCTTAAACATGGAAGAAAATCTTCCACATCTGCCTTGTATATTTTGCACAAACTAAAACAAAACAAAATCAAAAAGTAAAATATATTGCAAAGCCCTGGCATTGCCCTGGAGTCTCTGCAGTTGGTGGCATCATTGCTAGCTGGTAAAGTTGTGGGGAGTGGAGTGGTGATTAGATGCCTGTTAGAGAGCTTTGGAGCCCCTTCTTTGAGCATCACCATACCATATAGCCAAAAATTATTTGGATCCATTTTAGCATAACTGCTAGGCCTAGAATTGTCCCCCAAGTGTTTATTTATTTATTAAGTGGATTGGCTGTATTTAGCAGAGTAGAGTTAGTGTTTTTAATAGCCTGAAAAATGATATCCAGATGCTCAACACAAAGAGGGGGCCCTTCCCTCTAACTCCAAGCCTGCCACAGTGAGCCTTAGCCTGGCCCCTCCCATCTGGAAAGCTGCCCTGAGCTCTCTGGGGGGCTACTTTGGGAGACCGCCCGCGAGCTCCAACTGGCCCCAAACCCAAGGAAAGAAGACAAACCATCTGGAATGCATCATCCAGATCGGCTCCATGCTGCCCAGGCACCCTGACAGCTTCTTGGGACTGTGCAAGGCTTGGATTTAATCCATCAGGCTCTCTCCAGTCAGAGGCCTCCAGACTTCTCTTTGTCTTCTTCCAGAATATGGATTCCACAGAGGCACAATTAGACCTGCTAGTCACTTCCAAGTTTGGCTTTCTCAGGAAAAGGACCGAGGTGTACTTGAAGAGACACTTTCCAGCAGCTCCTGGACTAGGAACAAACAAAGGAAGAGGAATGGTTTCAGCAAAAACATTTTCCCCACCTCCTTTTATTCCCACTGCAATATCCCAACCATCTACTCCAGCCTTGGTGATTGACACTTAAACGGAGAGGAGAAAGATGTGTCCCATCCCAAGATGCTTTGGGGAGCCTTTAAAAAATGGCAGGCTTTCCATATTATCCCACACCATGCAAGTTCTGCTTGGGAGAAATAAAGGGATAAAATCTATGAGAAAGGAAGGGATTAAGCAGAACTCTGGAACTATCCTCAAACCAAATTGTAAAAAAGGATTGAGGGTTTAAAAAACTTTCTTTAAAACTATAAATCCCTGCAAACTATTGATAGATTTATTGCAAATTATTTTTTTCTAGAGTGATACTTTGTTAGTATGCAAAAAGTACTGAACTGTTGCTTTACAAAGTTTAACCATTCTTCCTATTATCTTGTTTCTACTTCGGATTTGTTTCTTTATAGATAAGTAAAAAGATAATTACTTCCAAACCCTGTGCCAAGGGAGCACAGATTCCAAGTTAATTGGATCCAAATTGGAGAGAATCTAGGTGGGAAGACACCATGTAGTGGGTTTGCCTGTGGGCTGCAGAACCCAGTCACCAGGTTTGGGTATAGGCCAACATTCCAGCCCACGAATGAGGACTTTCAGAAGCATAGTCCCTGCCATGGGGCAGTCATTTGACATGGAGCTCCAGCCTCAGAAGAGGACTTATGTGCTAGGCAGGATAATGAAGTGAAGTGTCAGACACCAGGAGGATGTAGGATGTAGGAAGAGCTATAACTCAGGGCCAATATGCACAGCCAGTGGTCACTGCAGAGACCTCAGATCTCCAGTTCACTTACAAACCAGGACACTAAGGGAATCAAGTAGACACTAGGTCCTTAGGAGTGGGCACCAGGCTGTGGGAACATGACCTGATTCTAAGCTCCACTGGATGGTGGATGAGTGGGCTGGACTGGGCTATTTATGTACTGAGTCAGCAGGGCCAGTCATGTTGGACTGGGGAAGGCAGACGAAGAGGAAACAACATGGAGACTGGTAATCTTCAACTGTAAGATAACATGTTTATAATTAGAATAGCACCTCCCTAGCATCCTGGCCATATGCCATCCTGAAGTGGTGGGAAAGCACCAGATTAGGAGTCCAGGAGTCTCTGTTCTAGTCTGGTTTTAGCCAATAACCAGCATGGCCCTTGGAACTGTACTTTCATTCACTATTGGGCTTCAGTTTCATTTGTGAAATCAGGAGCTTGTACTAAATCAGTGGTTTTCAAAGTGTGGCCCTCAGACTGGCAGCATTAGTATCACTTGGTAGCTTATAAGATGCAAATTCTCAGGTCCTGCCCCAGAACTATTGAATCAGAAACTCTGAGAATCGAACCCAGTAACCAGTGCTCTAACAAACCTCCAGGTGATTCTGATGTACAACAAGGTTTGAGAAACAATGGGCTAAATAATTTCTAAGTCCATGTCTGCTCAAATGCCTTTGGATCTATTAGGAGAGATGATAGCAATCTCTCAGTTTCTCTCTCTGTCTCTCTCTCTTTCTCTGTCTCTGTCACACACACACACACACACACACACACACACACACACACACACCAGGAGCCACATATAACTTGGCCAGTAAAACGACCTGTCTTCTAACCTTGTAGTTAAGAGCCCCGTGAGCAGGTCTTGGCTGCGTGTATCAGAGACCCAGCCCACAGCCTCTTTCTCCTCAGCCTGTCGCTAAAACCAGAGGCTGCCTTTGCAAGGGATACATTAGTGTACTAGTCAGTGGGTGGCAACTTGTACAATAAATTCTTTTCTCCTCTACCTCCTGCTCAATTAGCCAGAGGTAACATAGGAAGATTTATTCTTCTCCACAAGCAAGGTCACAACCTGGAGTCGTCATAGAAGCCAGTTTCCATCCTGGCTCTCCTGGGGCTGCTGCAGCGGATTGGCCAGCAGGCAGAGGGCTCTGCCTGGTAGCAAGGATTTCATAGGCGAAGCGAGGCAGGGAGGAGAACCAAAAGGAAAGAATAGCTGTGCTAAGCCTGTTGCCTTCTGGTTAGAAAAAAATTATAGATCTATTTATAACCTGTCTCGCTCCACAGAGGATTTCAGGCAGCTGCCTTCTTGCTGGAAAATCCTTGATGCCATTACTTAGTGTCTGACACCATGGACTTCCTGGCCCAGAGCAACGGGCCACATCTTCCCTGTTCACATAGCCTCTGTGGAGGATGTGATGGCTACTCCAGGCAGTTGGTTCTAGAATATCCGTTTTCCTGCTCATCCCCTTCCTTCTGCTGGCCTCCACAGAGATGTGGTCACCATGAGCCTGTTTTTGTTTTTAAATGGCATAACCTGGCTCATGGCTCTACATTTTTCTACTCAGGTCAAATAAACAAGATCCACTAGGAAAATGTTTAAAAGCCCAGTTTGGAGTGGTTGTCAAGGGTCTATACATAAAGGGAGTTCTTTAACTTTAGTCAGTGATCTGTCCCTCCTGGGAAACATGCCAACTGATCAATCATCAGTTGGATACACACCCTGAGTTGCTTTGGATTGATGAGGGGCAGGACAGGGCTGTGTTTAAATCAGTTAACACAAGTTAAGTGCTTAGAAGAGAGCAAGGCCTACAGTAAATGCTCAATAAATGTTACCTTAAACAAACAAACTCCAGTAATGGGCATGGATTTGTACTGGAACCATCTACATTCTCTTTGGGAGAACACAGGCTGGTGCCATGGATTCAGCTAGGTTTGTCTCCTGTGGTGCTAATTGATCCCCGTGAGTGTGAACCCTCAGCTCTGGCCTCACTTCCATTTTCACTTATCTCCCTAGCCTAGAGCAGTATTCAACAATTAAGCCATTCCTGGTTTTTTGCTTGTTTGTTTATTTGATCTTTCAGAATAAATAATTCCAGTTCCTTAATAAACCTCCCCAAAGGAAGCTTATGATAAAGGGTTAGTACCTTTGTGATGTCCTTGGACCACTGGGCTAATAACAAGCAGAGATGGCCATGCATCATTTTTTGACATCTGAGCTTTCCTACACAAGGTGTTCTTGTTCTAGCCCTCAGAGACTTTGGCCCCTGGACTTCAGACATACTCTGGTCTCTGACAGCACCTTTCATGATCTGGACCCTACTCTACCCCAACCCTGTTATACCAGTGTCACTGCTCTGCATGTGGACACTCATCCATGCCCTGTGTACCCATGACACTGCCTGCTTGGGCTCATTCTGGAATATGAAAAACCATTTAAAAAAATTCACAGGGAAGATCCAATAGCAAAGAATAGACAAGATACTTCTAAAGAAGAAATGAGACTTACCCTACTAGAATCAAAACTTTAAGTTATTAAGCTATAGAAATTAGAACTGTATTATTAGTACAGGGATATATTAATACACTGATGGAATGGAAGAGAAAACCCAAGAACAGACTCACACAAATATGAATATATGACAGAGAAGGCACTAAAGATGGGCAAGGAGGAGTCTATTCAGTAAGTGTTTCTAGAAAACTTGTTTCTGTGAATATGGAAAAATATAAAATGGGTCCCTACCATACACAAAAAATGAAGACTTAAATGTAAAAGGCACAATTTTAAATATCTTTTAAAAGACACAACAGAAAAACTTTATGAACTCAGGATAGAAAAGAATGACTCAGATAACTCACAAAAGACACAAACCATAATGGAAATGATTAATGAATTTCTTTTGCATTAAAAATTTAAAGTTATATTCATCAGAATTCATTGTAAATTGAGTGAAAAGACATGCCATAGTCTGGGGAAAATATTTGCAACATATGTAACTGGCAAAGATTTAGTATCCAGAATATGTGAAGGACATCAATGAACCAATAAGAAAAAGCAAAAGACCCCAGTAGAAAAGTAGACAAAAGACATAAACAGGCATTCACAGAAAAGAAACAACAAATGGCTAGTTAAGTGAAAAGATGCTCAATCTATCAGTAATAAGCAACATGAAAATCAAATATACAAGAAATAACTTTTTCACACCTACCTGACCAGATAGGCAAGAATTAAAAAGTCTAGCAATAACAAATGCTGGAAAGAATGTGGAGCAACTTGAATTCTCATACCCCAGGGTGAATATAAATTGGTATGGTTATAGGAAAACAATTTGGCATTTCCTAGTTAGAAGAAAAATAGGCACACCTTACAATCCGGCAATTCTAACTCCCACATATATACCCTAGAGACTGTATATGTTCATCTGTATCTGTATCTATATCTATTTCTTTACCAGGAGACATGTACAAGAATGTTTTGGCCACATATTCAGAATAACCAACTCAAATACCATCACCACTAAATGAACATGTAAACTTTGATATGTTCATTCAATGCAATATTATACAGCAGTGAAAATGAACAACAACTACACACATCAATATGGATCTCACAGATACTGAGTGAGAAAAGCAAGACAAAGAAAAATACACAGGGTTATTTCATTTATATAAAGATCAAAACTCAAAAACTAAAAATATATAGTTTAGGGACACAATACATTGTTACACATATTATTTAATATATCGTAATATTGTTAATACATTGTTAAGAACATATATTGTTAATATGTTGCTAAACATATTATTATATGTATTAGTGTCTTGGCAGGAAAAAGATGACACACTCAAATTGGATGAGTTAGGAAAATTTATTAAAGGAACTCTACAAAAATATGAGTTGGGTTAGGGTGTTCATTCTTAATGAGGGCAATATCACTCCCAAGTGTGAAAATTGGTTGTCGGGGGTGAGGGGAATAGTATTCTTTTCATATATAAAGCACAGAGATATATACAATACACAAACAGATAAACAGTATATGTGTTGTATTAAAATTTCATGCTAGGAGATGATTAGGAAACAAAAAGTCTCAAAAATCTACTTAGGGGGGTGATAACATAAAAAGTGAGAAACATCAGGTTGGGGAAACCAACAAGGAATGGTGCAGTACCCTAGGGCTAGCAGAGCAGTCAGGAAGCTTCACCATCCCTAGGCCCAAAGGAGGCAGGGGAGGGCAGGAGAGGAGGATCTGTGGAGAGGCTGCCCGCCAGGAGCCATGGCCTTGGTGGACAAATGCAACCAATTGACAGTAGGTGATGACTGGTGGGTGACCCAGCAGAGAGGGGACAGGGGAACAAAGCCCCTGACCTCATTCTCCTCATCTCTGCTCTCCATCAGGAAGCCATGGATCAAGGGAGCCCCTGGTAAGGTCCAGACAAGTCAGCCTCATGGGGTACAGGGCAGGATGGGGAAGAGTGGAGAAGCAGTCTGGAGGGGCTAATGGCAATTGCACAGCAAGTATCTGTAGTAACATTATAAAGGACAGAGGAGTTGTCAGCACACATCTTGGGATGGCAGTCACCTCCGGGGAGGGAAGGGAGAAGATGCAGTCAGGAAGGGGCATATGGGGCTTCAATGGCATTGGTAATAGTCTATGCCTTAAGTGGGTGGTGGGGTACAGGCGCTTATTTTATTCTTCTTCAACAATACATATATATTGTTTACTCCATCTCACAGAATATTCTTAGAATGTTGATAAGGTAGTAATTTGGTAGGTGAGGTAAAATGAAAAGAGCATTCACTGGGCCGAAAGGTGGATTGGAATCCTGCCTTTACCACTAACTAGCTCAGATTAAGCAAATAGATTAGCTTTTTGGATAAACCCCGTCAGAGGTTTAAGTACCTCCGGTTAAACACTACTGCATCGACAGCCATTTTGGGGCCTGGTCCCCGTCTGAAAATCAAGATAGTGATACCCTTCTCACATGGTTGTTATGATTGAATATAATTTTATACAGTATGAGAAATCACGTGCTACACTAACTGGTGCCTAGTAAATATTTTTTTTCTCTTCTTTATCCTATCTATTCAATTCTATGTCCTGTTGTTTATTCTTTTACAAGTTCCTGTGCTCTGACCAACATGATCTTCCTGTCACCTGACTCTACCACACTTGGTCCTGCACCCGGACGTGGGTGTCCTTCCCCATGCCCTGTGTCCTTCCCCAGCCTGGTCATTCCACATGTCAATCTGCTTGGCTCCAGTCCCGCCCCTCTAGTATGCTCAGCATCCAGGTCTCCATAGTCCTTTACAAATTAGATGTTAACAGATATAGGAATTAAGTTATCATCACAGAACTTCCATCAAATGCAATTGGGACTACTGTTGGTCAATTAATTGCAAAAGATGGTTAAAACACTGAGAAAATAAAACACACCAGCTTTCGACATCTTATTTGAACTTAAAACATACAGATGTGTGGTTTTTTTTGCCAATCTTTCAATGAAAAGCCTAGGCTTTTTATTTGAATGTGAGTTCCTCATCATCTTTCTTGCATTGTTCTAGTTTCTGTAAGGTGGAGCAAGAACACAGTTACTTGAGAAGCCCAAGGTCACAGAGCTTGCAACAGACCTGGTACCAGAGTGACTTTGTATTCCTAAGCACCGTGCCAATCAGAGTGGTGTCCTATAAATTTACATAGTTGAATTGCATGGAGCTGCTTGGATGGGTGCCCAAAGAGGGCTGGGATGGGAACAAAGAAGATAAGCTGTGAGGTTCAGCAGGTGTCAGAGAAAACTTGACTTAAATTATAACACAGCCTCTGGTGGTCATCCTCAGATCAGGAACTAGGCACAGTTTCCCTGATACAAAAAGTTTCAACCAGTGTCTCTCTCTCTGATATCTAGTTGCTCATTCTGGGACTTAATCCTTTTTTGATGGGGGTTGGGGGGAAGGATGTGAGCCTGGGGAGGAGAGAAGGACATGGCTGGTGAGAGGGGCAGGCTTTAGCTTCCCTCCTAAACCCAGCTCCCCTGGCATCTCTGTGCCCTTCTTTGTCCAGTCTGTGCTCCGAAGTCAGAGTCAAGTCCATAGCTATGTAAAAGTCTTGACTTGGCCCTGGAATACTGGCAACCATCAGCAGAATTAGAGTTCATAAGTATAGTTTCCTAGGGCTCTGAGGCTTCCTGTGAGATGCTTAGCATCCCAAGGAGACAGTTCATATACATATATGCATATCATATATGTGTGTCTTTGTGTACATGTATGCATGTGTATGTGCATTTGTGATTCTTCCTCCCACGTAGGCCAGATGAGCATAAATTAAATGGGGAGTAAGGAAATGCCCTTCCAGTTTATGGCCCCTTAGAACTTCAACATATGCACATGCTGCTGTAGATTTTATTGTTTCCCATAAAGATTATCTTATTTCCCCCCATGGACGAGGCCCTCCCAGGGTGCAGGGGAGACCGCACAAGTCTGGCCTGTTTGTCTTAGCTGAGCCTGCCCAGGGATAACGCATAATGGGCATCAGCCCTTCCCGTGGTGCTGGCAGCCGGCTGTGGGGAACACATGGTTGCACAAGGAACAATGGCAGGGTTGAGGCACAGTGGGTACCATGGTTTGGGCAGATGGTGGGGGCAGTGGTGATGCATAAACGCAGGCCCCTTTAACACTATGTTTTCTACTCCTCCCACCCACAGATCCTGATTTAGAAGAGTTGGAGCAGAGCTGTAAAACTGCTGCCTGGCAGGAAAAAGGAGGGGAATTCCTGATGTACTCCTGATTAATACTCCACAAGTACTAATCATTTATTTCCTGTTAGTATGATTTAGGTTCTTGAGAGATTTGGATTGAACAGGAGAAAGTTTTTTGTTTGTTTGTTTGTTTTTGAGAAAGAGGGTAATTTAAGCCTGGGTTAGAAGCTCATAGGACATAGAACCTTCTAGAACACCTTCCTGAATTTAAAGATGTTCACACTGTATAGCCCAGAGAGATTCACTTGCTTGCTCCAGGTCACATAGCTCATTTGATGGCATGTGTCATGAAGCTTTTTTTTTTTTCCTTAAGAACTAAAGCATTCAGAAAATTTTCATTAATTTTTACATTAAACGAAGAGCAAATTCTCTGTTGCCTAGCTTTGAGACTCTGGGCAAGTTATTTAACCTTCATTTCCTCCTCTATAAAATGGGGTAAATAACACCTCCCAAGATCATCATGAGGATGAGTGAGTTAATATGTGTGGGACATCTATCTCAAAAATTCTAAGGGTTCAATAAATGCTAATTCCCTTTTCCTTTCCTCAGAATTCATTTTCTCCTCTCTGCCCCTTAAAATTACAATAAACAAAAATAAAATAAGTCCAGACCTTATTTCATAGGCAGGCTCACCTCAGCTCCATATTGTAAAGCAGTGTAAATAGAAATGTCCTAGTCATCCCAGATAAGTCAATGGCCTTGTGAAAGGTACTGTGGGCAGGACACCAGGAGCCAGGGATGAGGCTGGGTGGGGCGTGAAGTGACAGAAGAGCAAAGGCTGCCAAATGGAAGGTCAGAGGGGTCTCTCTTCCCAGTTAAAAAAAAAAAAAATGTACCAAAGTAGGAAAGGCCTCAGAGAGAGAAGGGGATATGATGGTGACTGCAAGGGAAGGCTAACTACTCAGATGCCATCGGTGGAAGTATGATTAAGCAAGGAGGTAAGACTGAGCAGCCACAGATCCCAGTAGGAAAACAAGCAGGCACTCAACTTCAGTCTTCCAAGGCAGGCGTGTGCACATCAGAAAGGTGTGTGGGCTGCTAGGGATGAAGTCCAAAGAGACACGTCCCTCCTCTGCAGCCATATGAGCTAAGGGAAGGATAAGCCTGACCTGCAGCAGGGGCAGAGAGGGGCTTGCCAGCCTCATGTACCAGCAACCAAATTAGTGATTTGAAAAACTGTTCTATGTTCATTACACATCTTATTACAGCTCCTGTGCCAAAGATGCTTGGCAATGGAAAGCAGACTACTTGATTTGTGAACAGATATTTTTAAATACAGAATATATAAAACACAAAAACAAGAGTGTCATAAAAATTTTAATCTGGTCTTTTTTTGTAGCAGCTATGGGAAGCACAAAAGTTTCATTATCATGGCTTCCTCCTATAGGATCTGTAGACCCAAACAGAAGATTAGTGGAAAAGAGTGTTACCATTGTTTAAAATTGGACTGAGCAACCACTTGGAGCAGAAATGCAGACCTGAATGCACAATGGGGTAAACTACCCTTCACGCCCAATCTGAGATCCAATCCTTCTTGGAAGCTTTCCTAGCAGAACTCGAGAGGCACATGATGACTTTAGCTGTGTCTCCCCAGGTCATATCGGCCCTGAGGGGTAATCCAGGGACAATTCAATCACCTTTCTTCACCTGGGTTCCCAGGCTCCTCACACAGAAACACCTCCTTACCTCTGTAGGCCAGGTTCCTTGTTGGTGTGTTCCACTCTGCCATGTGGTGGCTCCCCTCTGCAACAACCCACGTCTAGAGAAACCAGTTGAAATGCAAGGCACCAAGGCTGCCAAAGCCATGATCCAAATCCTCCGTGCAGGTGAGGGGGTCTGAGGCACTGGCTCAAGGCAGGATGTAGCATCCAGACAAGCGGAAGAAATAGAATTTGCCAAATACTGGATGCCAGTGATTCAAGGAAGGCCGCAGCTGAGGGAGAAATGGAAATGCAAACCAGGTACTGTCCAATCCAGCCATCTAACTGAGAGGGCTTAGGAGAGATGGCTAATCCATTTGGAGCAAAGCAGTGCAGTGCAGAAGAATTCCCTGAGCCTGAGAGCACAGCTCCTGTCCCTTTTTAGGAGGCGGGTGGGGAGGAAAGGGATCGTGGCTTGCTGGATGATCACTGTCCACTCAATGCTTACAGCTCTTATCACTCGCCCTGGAGAAGGGTGTTTGTTCTCTCCTTGCTGCTAATTATGGTTCTTACTAGGTTTCCAAAATGTGGCTTAATGTCCCCTCTGATGAAGAACATGGGGTGAGTTCCTAGAATGTTGCCAGAAGTCTAGAGTTCCTTGTCAGTAGCATCGTCACATCTAGTATCGGAGATATTCCTTTCCCCTCAACATAATTCTTCACCTCTGGCCAGTACTCCTTGCCTGCAAGGTCCCCTAGCTTGGCCAGTAGAATGCAAGGAATGTCTAGTCTAGAATCAGAGGGAACAATAAAAAATGGCGCAGGCAAAGTGAGAGGGTCGAGGTCAGTGAGCCAGATGAGTGTAAATGGATGAAGCCAGGGACACAGTGCCAGTGCAACAGGGTTTCAAGCTGGCAAGCAAGAGGGTAGCCATGGCAGAAATCTGGAATGTGGACTGGAGATGTGACCCTGCCCAGGTTTTCTGCAGCAGGAGGCAAGAACGGGCTGCATTTATGCCCTTGGCCCAGCCCTGGCCCACGTGTGGACCTTTCTGGGCACCTTAGCTCTCCCATCTGGCCTGCCAAGGACTTCCTCTCAGAGGCGAGGGTTGCTTATGGTCCCTCTTAGCTCAGGAAATTAAAGCCTGGAATTTGGAGGCCAATTGTTAATCCTTAAAGTCCTCTTCACTATTTCTCCTCAAAGGCCTACAAGTTTTCTCATGCAAATGAGATTCTTAAGGCCTGCCCTCCTGTTCCTCAGTTCCATGGTGTTTTATGTACTCTGTCACATCCCAGACTTTTCCTATTTAACTAATTTGTCCATTTTCTTAAGCTTCCAGTTATATTTTTGAAAATTATAGCATATATATCTTACGCCAATTAAAGTACTTTGGTTTTAAATATGAGTGCTTACAATGTTTTAGACCATTTGCTAAGTGCTTTATATAGATTATTTTGTCTACTCCACATAACAAACCTATGAAGTAAATGATATAATTTATGATCTCCATTTTGCTGAGGGGAACTAGAACAGAAATGTCAACAAACTTGCCCAGGGTTCTGGCTCCTTGTGAGTTGGGCAAGTTATAACAGTTTCCTCATCTGTAAAATTGGGTGAATAACAGTACCTACTTCATAATACTGCTAAGAGAAATAAATTAGCCAATATGTGTAAAGTGCTCAGAACAGTGCCTGGCCCATAAGTGTTTGTTAAATAAATCAGTGAATGAACATCTAAATGGCAGAGCTGGATGTAACCCAGGTGGTTTAATTACAGAGCACAAATTTCTAACTACTATCCGTGACTTCTCTCCTTTTGATTGTGTCCTGTTCCATTTCTTCTAAAAGCTGTGGGAAGGGTTTTGATTTCTATTTTACAGATGGGAAAACTGAGCTATAGAAGATGGGATCCAGCCAGGGATACATACAAGTTTCTCTTCTTGAGAATTCCGTGGTGACACTTCCTGTACTCTTACAGGCCAGATACTGCTCTGAGCACTTACACATATTAACTAATGTAGTTCACATTCAGTCTTAGGAGATAGGTACTGTTATTCATCCCATTTTACAGATGAGGAAGCGGAGCCACAGACTGGCCTGAATCTGCTGTCATATCTTTCCTCTACCTGGGCCCTCCCTTAGGCCTGAGGCCAACCAATTCTGGCCTCAAGGTCTAGAGCAGGACTTGGTAATCCAGGGACTGAGCACCAAGGTACCTCTACCATCCTTTGTCCCACCTTTTCTGCCTTGGTCTGTGACTAAGCCTTCAACTTGACCCCAGATTTCAATAACTGTCCTGGCCTCACTTCCATGAGTACATCAGGTCCTTCCAGTCTGGCCCATTGCTAAGGTGACCAGCCATCATGGTTTGCCCAGGAATGTTCCAGTTTTAAAGCTGAACGTCCTGTGTTACAGGAAACATCTCAGTCCTACAGCTATTTTCTGACCCGGTGATATTTTGCTCCTTGATGAGTAGTAATCCTTGCATCTTCCTATTGATTTCCAGAGAATAAATTCCCTTCTCCAAATGATCCCCCAAATTTAGCAATTTAGCAGCAGCCGTAACACATTTTAAATGATGAGAACATAAGGAACATTATTAAGGATACTTTCTTTCCCGTCGGAGATCTCTCAGGTTTACTTTTCTAAAATCACGCCAGAGGAGCATAACAAGCCAAGTCAGCTGTTTCCTCTCTGCCCTTCATACGTAGCTCACCAAGCTATTATTTTATTTTCCCTCCTTCCCTTTGCATTTTCACTCTCCCCAAACACTTCTCCTAATGGTTTCCTTTCAGCCAAAGTCAAGCAGCATAATGTAGAATAAAGAGATCTGGGCTTGTTGTTAGGGAGAGAGCATAAGTAGAGAAGAGCATGGACTTTGCAGGCAGAAAGATCTGGGTGTGAATCTTGTCTCTGACATGTCATCGTATGCCTTTGTGCAAGTTACTTAACCTCTCTGAACATCTTCTGCAAAAGGATAATATGAGAAAATTCAGTGATGATGCATGGGAAGTGACTTGTGAAGAGTGGGATGTGACAGATACTAAATGACTAGTGAAAGAGGTCACAGTTCAGGACTGGAGCTCCAGATCCTGATCCTGAGTCGGGGCTGACGTGTCCAAAGAGACGCAGCTGGGCAGCTGATAGATGCCTAAGGTGGTCTCTTGTCCAAATTCTACCTTCAATGTGACTTCCGTAGGGAAGCCTTATTACATACTCACAGGATACTGTATTCCTTCTTTATGCTACTTTTCACAAGTTGAATTCAAATTTTATTTGAATAATTATTTAAATTCTATCTTCCCCACCTGACCACAAACTCCCTAAAGGCAGGGACTATGTCTATCTTGTTCACTGTTGTAGCTTCAGCAGCCAAGAAAGTGTCTGGCACACAGCAGGACATTCAATAAATGCTTGTTGAATGAGATGAATGAATGAATCAAATGACCATTCAAAGATGCTAGTGGAAGATGTAATTCTGCAAGGAAGCTTAGGCAGTGTTAAACCACTAGATGGAGCTAAGGCCCTGCACGTAAGCTATCTTGCTGGTTTCTTCAAACCAGAGTGATCAGTGGCAAAGACTCAATTTCAATTTGACTTGGAAGTGATTTTGCTGAGATTATATCATTTACCTCTTATTGAGCACCTTGCTAGGCAATTTACAATACATTACTATAGTTCTCACAATAACCGCAAGAGAAACTATCCCATTTTCCACATAAGGAAATACATTCCCAGTAATTTTCAGTAACTTTTCTAAAGATACACAACTTGTAGGTGACAGAATAAGACTCTGAACTCAGGACTGTTGGCCTCCACACCTGTGTCCTTTCCAATATACCCCAGTGCTTCCACTTTTGTGGTCTAATGCAACCAGTAAACATACTAAATATGCTTCCATCTATGGTAAGTTTTTTTTTTTTCCCCTCAGAGGTGGTTATTTTATCACATACCCAATTAGAACTCTTCCACACAGCCACTGATTTCTAAAAAGTCAATTTACAGGGGAGGGGAAAAAGGCAGAATGGACTTAAATGTCAGGTATCTCTTAAACCCGACATTTAAGTTTTGAGCTCATTGAGGAGCTAAGTGTATCATTCCGAGGAGGAAGGAAATAATCTTCAGTTTATCAACCAGTCATCAACAGTTCCTCAGTCAGCATCTATGTTGCACACACAGAGCTGAGCAAACACAGATGGACTTACAATCCGGTTGGGGATATAAGACGTGCACAAACCAATGCACAGCAGTAACCAAGTGCCTTGTATTATAAGAGCTTTAGAAACTTGGAGGTCAGAAATATTTCTATGACTGGGGTGGTCACAGATCTGAAAGTCAGGGCTGACCTTCACAGAAAACACATTCAGGGAGGCAGCAAGTAAACTAGTCCCTTTCTACTAGGTGTAGACCAAGAACCAGCGCCATCGACACCATCTGAGAGCTTGTGTAGAATCTTGGGTCTTTCCCAGACCTCCTGAACCAGAATCTGCATTTTAACATGATCTCCAGGGGATTCCAAGTGTTTGTATTCATGTCTCTTAAAAATGAACTAACACTCTTCAATTTCACTGTTTAGTTTTAATTTTGGCTTTTGGTTTGCTTTTTAAAAAATGGTACCAAACACTCTAAGCTTCCGCCATTCTTCTCTATAGGAACCTATGGAAACTCCTAATAGCTAAATTTTCTGCGGTGATTTACTAACTAGAAGGAAGGCTCTTATCTGAAGCACCTTTGCATGTGTTTATGCAATGAGAATTGTTGTTCAAGAAACTAGGCCTTGAAAAATCTTAAAGGATACTTTTTTGAATCACTAACGGAAGTCTATGGTATGTTCACTATAATTTGCATACATTCTAATTCTTTACAGATTGCTAATCTATAGTTTATGATGAAACTATAAAACTAGATCAAGTCTCCTCAGGTCACTCCTTACCTTCCCACACTGTCCTCCCATCCATCATTCTGAATAAATAAAAGCTGTTGGAATGTGAAATCTGTGATAATGCTGATGGAAAAAGTTAGACACTTATGACAGCAGCACATTGACAGGACTTGATTTAGCATCTCAGTAAGAAGTTACGGTGGCTTTATGTCTAAATGTGGTTCCATTTCTTTTATTCATTCATGGGAGTTGGGTGAGTCCATTCAGAAAGGCAGTGTGGTATAAAGAAAAGAGAACTAGAAAACTAAGTCAGGAAACACTGGCTCAGGGCTGACACGTTAGCTGTGTAGCATCACTTCTCTGAGTCTCAGTTCCTGAGCTATGAACGTAGGAGGTGGAACTAGACGGTTGCTAAGGTCCCTTCCTGGTCTAGCATTACATGGACCTAGTTAACTAGGAGTTAGAGCATGGGTAGTTATTCATTAAATTCAGAATATAAAGTCCCAAACAGAAATGGCCCGCACTATCTCTATTTCCAGATATAAAATTTGAAAAGACTGGTTACCACAGCAACTCACCTTCATGGAGTCATTTATAAGTTCATTTCTGTAAAGTGACAGTATTATGTTCTGGAACCTGCAAAACTCCATAATGTTTCCTTTGCTTCCATTCTTGCCCTGGGCTACAGTGCCAAGAATTGTCATAATCTGGAAAAGCAATCAGAGTTCTCAAGCTGCCTTTCGGTCTGCTAGAACAGAAGGTGCTGACAGGGGTGGGAGTGAAGGAGGGCCTCCTTTCAGTTTACTAATTCTGCAGCCGCCCTTCACAAACTTCAGCAAATATTTTGCGATGTTGCAAGGTGTTACGAGAAGTGAAAAGCAAGCTGTGATTCAGCTGGTATGAAGACTTTGCAAACAAAAGGAGTGATCTGTTTTACAGCAGACTATTACTTCTGCCAGAACCCACGAAGAGGATACTGAAAGACAGATTTCTGTAAGACATTGCCATCATACATATCAGGTTTCCCAAGCAAGACCAATTTAAAATTATTTGGCCTAGTAGGTCCCAACTGGTGGCCCTCAGACCCCTGGGAGCTGTGGAGTTACTGCAAGGGATCTGCAAAACCATGTGCATGTTCTGTCTGTGGACTGAGTGAAAAATGTGCTCATCCATATGGATAACTTTTCAAATATGCATATATGTCATTGTGATGAATAAAAGAAATTAATCTGCAATGCTACTGAAAATATCTTAGTTTTTTGTTTTGTATTTTTTTAATCAACTAATATAAAAAGTAGAGTTAATGTCGTGTTTGAGTTTAAGAAAAGATATTTTTTAAAATGTCAAAATGTGGTCTTTTCAGATTATTTGTCCTGATTCTTGTAGCAGAAAATATGAACACCTTATCATTAGGACAGAACCTCTTCCCCAGTTATTGGCTCCACTTTCATGACATATATTGGATAGTATACCCACTATTAGATTTCTAGAACCTTAACACCTGTAAGGAAGATATTTAAGTGGCTAACTGAGCACTGCTCCTCCAAGAGAAATGTCATTCCTGAATATGAGTTAGCTGTGAACAGTGGATACAATTCTTAGTCCACACATTTATGTAAGAAATATAATCTAATTTTTATTTCGAGCCTGCATTTCTTTGCATTGTCAGAAACCTAACCTCATTGAACTCATGGATTTCAACCTCCCGTTTCCCTGGGGTTGTGTCTAGCTTCTGGGAGGGGTTAATAAGACACAAGGTTTGCAGTGGTGGGGGTGGAGGGAATGAGAGGGAGTGAGGAATGTGGTCAAGATCATCCTTCCACACTGGTATTTTTGAGACATCCTTCAGTCTGTTTGCAAGACTCCTTCAGATCCAGGAGCACCCTCCATTTCTCTAGTGTCCTCTTGTGCACAAGAAGGACCCAGCATGCCCCCCATTTCTTCTCTGAGGTCTTGCCACCTTCCTGGGATTCTACTGAGGATGCAAAGAATGTGTCTTCTCTGCTCCCAAGTCCTACCAAAACACCTGGAATTGTGCCACCTTCTCAAGGTGGGCCTGGGGAGTAGGGCATAGGACTCAGCAACATCTCTGCCGTCTGTATTTTTACATGAATTCACTTCCTTCCTATGGGAAAATAGCCTAAGTGATTCATTTTCGAGAATAGCTTAACAAGGATTGCTTGACGGACTTGTGGTGTGATAACCCCTGGAAGTACACTTTCCTGAGGGTGGCTTCTCAAGGTGGTGGCTGGTCACCTTGTTCTTTTTACTTCCTGGTTCTTCCTCCTCAGGACTTCTGGTGGCCTTGTCCTGAGCCCACCCCTTTCCGCCAGAGGGAAGGGAACAATAAATGCCTTATAAGGAAGTAATAAAACTTAAGTGACATCCAGGAAGATTGTACACCCTATAGTACTCAGCCAATGAGGAGCTGGGGGGAGGGACTTGTGCACTAGGGAATAAACTGCTTGCTGTAACCATTTCATGTGTGCCTGCCATCAGAAACCCGATCTTGCAAGACTGCCATTCAAGTTGCACTTCACTGAACCTTGTGTCTCTGTGTCCATCCTTTGACATTGGACAGTGAGGGCATTTCTCACACTTCCCCCAAGAACAGGGAACTCTTTTCTACTCTCATTATGTTTTCTTCCAAATATTTTGTCTATGCTACTAGTTTTTTTTGGTTTTTTTCCTTTCCCCAAGGGCAGTTTCTGAAACTTTTATTCTCTGCCTCTTAATATCCCATCTTCTCTGAGATAAGGAGAACAAATCAGGCTAGCTGCCTGAATGTGGGGGAGGAGCAAGGAGGATAAACATGGGGTAAAGGGATTGGCTAATATTATTCTACCACATGTACAAACTGATATAGATTTCACGGATCCAGAGCCCGCAAGAGAGAAGGCCAGCCCCAAATTAAATCAGACACTGAGCAGAAAGTGAATTTTTACTCTATAACCAAAATAAGCCTCCCAATACTGATGCAGTTTTTCTACAGGCTCTTGACAATTTCTGTAGTGTGGCATCTGGAGCTAAGTGCCTGGACTTTTGGACACAATGCTGAAATAAAGGGATCCTTGTAAGGATTGAGTCAATAATTAAAGCTCCCTCAGTCATATACAGAGGTGCTTCAGCCTGTCAGACTGGGGTATTGGGAGAGGAAGGTTGAAGAGGAAAAGGAAAGCAGATGCTCACTGTCTAGTCACCACCTGGAGGGTCTCCTTCCAATCAAAGTCTCTCTCTGGAACTTCCCTGCCCCTAGGGCTGCTGGAAAGACAGCTACCTGTAACTCAGCAGTTTCTGCCTCAGCCAGGTATGAAGGCCCTTTGTTCATTCATGATTCTTTCATTCAAAACCACTGAATTCTCATGGTCGGCTATATATGGGAACAAGTAACCATATTTCGGTCTTGGTGAACTTACATAAGAGTCTTGTTGAACAAAAGAGACATGGTCTCTGTATTGAAGGATCATATAGTTTAGTTGGGGGAGGGAAGAGCCCATAGAAAAACAGGTGAAGGAGTGATCTCAATGTTATGATAGGGAAAATGCAGGGGACAATGAGGCAGGAAACCTAGCAAGCCTTGAACTGTCTGAGAAGGCTTCCTGGGTAGGACAAGAAGGAATAAGTGGAAACTTGACGGAGGGTGCACCAGGGCTCTGGGTGCAGGGCAAGCTCTGACAAGCCAGACCACAGGCTAGATGGACTCTTAAGTAGAAGAGGGCCTGGGGAGCAGCTGGTCTGGCTCTGAACCAGCCCCAAATTTCCAGTAGCAGTGATGGCTATATGTTTCAAATTTGGGGATTATGAACACATATTTTTCTCATTCAAAAGAGCTAACAACTGCTGCATGCTGAGGCAAGAAGATTCCATCTCCCAGTTTCTCAACTTGTGCTGTGTGAATCAGGAGCCGGTGGGAGGAACACTGGGTGGAGGGCCCTCCACAATGTAAAAGCCACCAATTCTCTTCTCACTCATCTCTCGGAGAGAAAGAGTGACAGCTGCCTTAAAAGATCCTATATTTCAGGCAAAGAAGAGTTTGTTGGCAAAACCATGTAGGAGGCACCAGAGTGCTAAATTAGAGCTTTTGCAAGCAATGTCTTTTTATCATTAAACTCTTGGCTAAAGCTCATTTGTTCCAATGGGCTGCCTCAGCTGAGTATGGGGTGAGTGCCTCAAAAACACAAATTTATTGCAAATGACCCACAAAGAAGCCAAGTTAACATTTATTTTATAAAAGAAGATACTATGAGAAGGCAGGAAGCTCTTTGGCCCACTAAATCATGAGATGGGATTATGTTTCTCCAGCTGTGAAGAGAGAAAATTAACATCCTGTTTGAGGAACCTCAACCACGTCACCTAAAGGCCAACCCCATGTCATGGAACCAAATCAGAGGAATGCATTTGGAGAAAGGCCTCAACATTCTTCCAGATCACTCAGGAAATGATTACATACTATTATTTTTGAGTGAGTGTAGTAAAAAAATATAATCCTTAACTAAATAGTCAGAACAAAGTACATTTGCTTTCAACTATACACAATCATCTAGATCAATTTACTTAATATTTTAGTCCATGAATGTAGAATAATATGTGCCTTAGCTTACGCCAATAAGATAATCTTTAGAGATGTCTGAGTGATTTTTTACCCTAAATTTAATCCATAAAGTGATTAAGAAATTAAAAAACAATAAAAATAGGCTGGGAAAACATTGTACTACTACTATGTAGCCATTAACCTTTTATATCAACTCAAGTTTTTTCCGAACATTCTGGGTCATTTCTAGAACTATCTAGAACAGGGGTCAGTAAACTTTTTCTTAAAGGGCCAAGTAGTACTATTTCAGGCTTTGCAACTCTGCCATTGTACACAAAAGAAGCCATATTCAAATGTTAAAGAATGGCCATAGCTACGTTCCAATAAAATTTTATATGCAAAAACAGGTAACTGGACTGTGGGCCACAGTTTTCTGACTCTTGATCTTGAAAAATTCAGATGTAAAAAATTGTAAGCTATTTTGAAAGATGATGAGTTTCTTAGAGTTCCACAGCAAACCTATTTCTGTGGGGCTGTGTGGTGAGGGCGCATCAGTCCACTGGCCAGAAAACTGTCCCTTTTATTTAAAAACATTACTTAAAGAAGCATGGATGAGGACTGTTTGGTGCTGTTAAGGAGGCCAGATGACAGGCTGACAGGCAGGCAGGCAGTAGATCTGATGCTGGATTCAGGGAGACTTTTTAGTTTGAGGTGTTAACACAGATAAAAGGAATAACCATACTAAGCCAGTCTTACGGTCTTTTCACACTTTTCCCTTGATAGTGACTTCAAGAGATAGCCTGAGAGTTCTGTACCTGACACCAGCTTCAAAAGTTAAGGTAGCACGGCTGGCCAGTTAGCTCAGTTAATTAGAGCACGGTGCTGATAACACCAGCGTTTGAGGATTGATCCCCGTACTGGCCAGCTGCCAAAAGAAGAAGAAAAAGGCTGATAACACCAGCGTTTGAGGATTGATCCCCGTACTGGCCAGCTGCCAAAAGAAGAAGAAAAAGAAAAAAAAAAAGGTTAAAGTTGTACACCAAAAACTTCCAGCTTCCTTTCTAATTCAGATTCATTAAAATAAATATTTTGTCTGAGGCTGGGAAGGTCAATTTTCCCGCCATATTCATGGTCCCTGCTGAATGAATATTGCTGTGTAATCACTCCCACCCCACCCCGCCACTCCCCGCAATCCATCTGACATAGTTGGCCACTCAGTATGTGTAACTTGTGCCCTCTCTTGAAAGGGGGAGATGGGCACTACTTCTCTTTCAGTAATCTGAACTGAGAGACTAGACAGAAAATACAGTTGGTGGCAGAGATAATGTGGCCTCAGGGTGTGGAACAGATACTAGCGGACCTTGCACAAGATGTGTTCTCTGAAAAAAGCGGAAGTAAAATAGAGAGAGTATTTCAGTTTCTTTCCGGTTCTATAATCCAAGAAAGCCAGTGTTCTTCAGGAATCCTTATATACCAACAAGACCACTCTATGGATTTATAAAAGCCTTTCTTCCCCTTTTCTTGAATTGTCTTCTGTGAGCCTCTTATAATAATAAGAGTTGTCTTCTGTGAGCCTCTTAACTAATAACTGACTTCTCAATATGTACTCCAGAATCACGTGGTGCTCTCCTAGGTACATATCTTGCCACATCCAACACTGGCTGGTTGCCATAACCAACATTTTATTTCATGTGTTTTAGATCTGCCATCCATGAATACAAGGTTCTATAGGTTTGATTGTGATCTAACTTCTGCATTGGCTGGAGGTAAAAAGGCAATCAAAATTTCCTTGTCATTGGCTTTTTGATCTGTTCTTTCCATGCCTATTTCTCCCACTATGGCCTGGTACCGTGTCACTCCTATCTGGGTTTCAGCCACAGACTCCTGAAAAGTTCCTTTACCTCTGCTCACTCCCTGTCCTCGTCCATCTGTTGTCAGAGCTGTTAGATTAAGTCTACTTTCATCAAATCACTTCTCAGATGAAAAGTCTATAATCCTTTCCTATTGCCTCCTGGATCCAATCTGAGCTTTTTAATTCAATATTTTAGACTTCAAAATCTGGTCCTACTTTATCTGTTTATTGTAGTCTTATCTCCCATGATCCTTCAACATGAGCTTCAGCTTCAATAAGTAATCTCCCATATCCTCTGTTAACATCTCATTCTTCATTCCCACCTCCATGCCTTTACTTGGTTTTGTCCCCATCACTTCTTCTGTTCATTAGAATATCTCCACTCTGTGTCAAAATCTAATTACAGGGCCGAGCCTGTGGTGCACTCGGGAGAGTGCGGCGCTGGGAGCGCAGCAGCGCTCCCACCACGGGTTCAGATCCTATATAGGGATGACCGGTGCACTCACAGCGCTCAGTGGCTGAGCGTGGTGCGGCCGGTCTCAAAAAGGACAAAAAAAAAAAAAAAAAAAAAAAATAGTGTTTTCTCCCACCCTCATGCCAGTGATTTGCATTCATTTTATTGATTTTTCCATCAGTTTTATTAATGTATGAGCTGGCAGTCTGGAAATGTTTAAATCTGCCTATCTTTGGGGCAAATGAGGGGGCTGAACCTTCTCTCAAGCATGTGTTGACTATATGTATTTCCCCGGATATATTCTTTCGGTATTTGTTCCCTGGAATGAAAAGTCCTCAGGTATA
>NW_007727283.1:101793-103363 GCF_000696425.1 Galeopterus variegatus | reverse complement strand
GGCCGGTCTAAAAAAGGAAAAAAAAAAAAAAAAAAAAAAAAATCTAATTACAATATTTTCTAGAGGCAAAGCACAAAAACGGGTGGGAAGAAAACAAAGTCTGTACTTCTCTCCTTCCACCAAAAAACCCACATTCCAAAGAAGTTGTCAACATCTGGCGACCACTAGAAACATGACAAAACTATCTCAAGTATATTAAATTGAAGCTTCTGGAAAAAAATATGAAAATAGAACACATCTAATTTTGATCTTTCTCAACTGCCCCAACTAAGACTACATTAAAGGTATTTGGGGGTGGTAGTGGCATAAACCCTAAGGATAAAGAGAGTAAAAGAAAATATCAAAGGAGGCCAAATTTTGGAGGGTGGAAAGCAGAGACACAAATGGTAATAAATTTGGCAGAGCTGAAAAGCCAAATTGTAAGCTGATGTTACGTAAACATATGAATGAATTCAGTATGCTCCCCAGAACCCTCAAAAGGCTCAGGAATTGATGGTACTTGTATAAGTAGAGTGAATTGGGGATGTTGAATTAAGGTAGACTGGTTGAATGAAGGCTGTTTGAGAGCCAGATGAATCGCTCCTTTCCCCCAGCTCTATACCACTAGGTGATGGCCAAAGTCTAGAGGTTTAGGCTCCAGAGAAGGGAAAACAGATGGTTTCTGGATGAAGGAACACCAGGCACATTTGAAGGTGGGCATGAAGTACTTAAGACAGGAAGAATAAGTGAATGTATCTATATTGAATACTAAGGCTCTCTGATCTCCCTTTCCACTTTATTCTTCAAGCAAGAGAAATTAGAGGACTATTCTGTGGAGAATATAACCATCTCAAGACGAAATGCCTAAAGATATTGACTTCAAGAGCCCCTCACAAACATCTCAGATAGATAATCCTACATCGGTGGTTCTCAACTGGAGGCATATGGCAATGTCTGGAGACATTTTTGATTGCCACAAACCTGGTGGGGGTGGGGGTGTGCTACTGGTATATAGCGGATAGAGGCCAGGGTTGTGGATAAACATGCTGTGATGCACAATGAAAGCCTCCCATGACAAATAATTACCCAGCCCAAAATGTCATTAGTGTCACTGTTGGTAATCTCTGCCTTATGTTAAATTCATTGGCCCACCAATACAAGTAGAGTTTCCAAACAACCCAACAGTCTCCTCATTCTATTAAGAGTGAGCAGACAACAAAAAATGACTAGCTCTCTGAGGAAAACCTCTAACAAGAAAGATAGAGATCTAAACAAAAAGAAAAAGGAGAAACTTGGTGGAGATAAAGACTCTACAGGAAGAGAAAACTTAAAAAAATAACAAACGATAATTGATCTACACTTATGACCATGATAGACTACTAGGGGTCAGATTTACCTTTCTTCCATAAATAACAGTTTTCTAAATTTTGTCCAGTTTTCTAGTTTTCTGATATTGGACAACAGGCAGCATAGAACTGTGATTCCTGAGAGGGGTGAGTCCTGGAGGCTCTTTCTATATCCAAGCAGATCCTATTAACCCTACTAAGTCAAAAAAAAAAAAAAAAAAAAATGAAATTATGGCAGACTGTGG
>NW_007727283.1:89163-101716 GCF_000696425.1 Galeopterus variegatus | reverse complement strand
CCCCCCAAAACAAAAAAAAAAAAAAAAAAAAAGAATGAAATTATGGCAGACTGTGGCAGTTAGAAAATTTAGGGCAGAGTTTTGGAGAGGGTGCAACTACACAGAAAAAGAGTTCCAGAAATCTTTCATAGGAATCCTCCTGTGTCTTCGCTGAACACTAGAATGCACATGTGCAGAGTAAAAGTCTATAAGGTTGGGAAAGAACAAACAGAGAGCTGTGAGCTGAACAGTTCCTAGATCTCATACAGGGCAAATAATTATTTAAAATTCTAACATGCAGAGTGGAGGAGAGTTTTTATTGATCATGCAGGGCATTCAGTAGAGATCCTAGAAGGGCCATGCCTTAAGAGTGGGGCTAAACTATCCTTAGAGTAAAGGCTACTCCACATCTTCCCTAATATGGCTCAAAAACAAGCCTCAAAAGAACAAATTTATTTTATTTTTTCAAAAGAACAACTTTAACCAAACATAATTCCCCACAAGAACAAAGTCCAACACTTTTCCTGACAAGCAAATAGATACTCAACAACATACTATTCACAACGTCCAGCATCCAGTCATGATTCACTAGACATGCCAAGAAGCATGAACATATGATCCATGACCAAGAAGATAATCAGCCAATAGAAATGATAAAAGTTATGGACTATACTCCCAGAAATGATACAAGTTACGGGATAAGTAGACAAGGATGTTTAAACAGCTATTACAACTATGCTCAAATAGTTTTTAAAAGACATGCACATTGGTAAAGAGAAAACTGGAAAGTATAACAAAGAGTCAAATGAAACTTTTAGAAATGAAAAACACAATATCTGAAATTAAAAGTTCATTAGATGAGATTTACAGCAGATTAGGCACTACAGAAGAGACTTCTAATTTAAAGATGGAGCAATAGAAACTATCTCAAATGAAGCACACTGGGAAAAAATATTGATAAAAAGTTAGCAAAGTCTCAGTGACATGAGCGACAATATAAAAGATATAACATACATTTAATTGAAGTTCCAGAAGGTAGAGAGAGGGTGAAAGTATGTACTCTATTTTTATTCTTCAGTTTTATTTAAGAAATTTGAACATGTATTTTTAACTTGACCAAGTTGAAAGTTTGTCAATATCTTTTTCTTCTTGAATACTTAGTCTGATCAACTAAGCCTATATTCTCTTATTTTCTAGTATATTAGTTCTCATTACCTTCACATATTAGATATTATCATCTTATATAATCAATGTTTGTCTATGATTACTTCCATATTTACCATTTATTGGGATTCACCATTCTTTCTTGCATTTCAGATATTCCTTTTGAGCTTATTTCCTTCTCTCTGAAGTATGCCTTTTGGAACGTTTGTTTGTCTAAAAATGTCTATTTCATTTTTTTAAGCTGTTTATTATGAAAAATTTTAAATATATACAAAAGTAGAGAGAATAGCTTTTTCTAAAACTTTGGATGCATGTTAGATATTTTTCTCCACCTTTCATGTCTCAATTTCTATTTCATATTTTCTATCACTGGATCTCTGTGCTAAAGTTTCTGGAAAGGTTTTCAATTTTTCCCCTTGCTCTTCTCAGGACCAGGGCCAAGATATGAAAGTATCCCCACTTGTCTTTCTGTGTGTATGTGAAGAGGTATTCTAGTAAACTGACTAAAATTGTTGCTTTTCAGGCCTCCATACTTTATGTACATATCTCTGATCTAACCTACCCACCTTGCTTAAGCCCTGAACTTTATCTTCCATGCATGTGATATCCTTTAATATGAAGGCTTTAAACTCTGAGGGATTGGCAGATATTCCTAAGGCAAGCAATGGCTTTGGTGCTACTTAGTCCTTTAAATTTGTTCTTTCATTTTGTTTCTGGATTCTGAGGGTCATCATTACTTCTTGCCATTTTAATCATATTCATTTTGAAATTATATATATTTCTCTGTGTATATACACATGTATATATATGAATATTTTCTAGGCTTTTAATTGTTTAATGGCAAGTTTTTCTGGTTCTCTTTTTCACAATATTGTTGGAAACAAGTCTATTTAATCTTTAAATTGCAACAACTGCAAATCTTGAATTAAAAATTAAGAAAGAGCATCACTGCCACCTGGTGGTAAGACCTACTATTACCATATCTAAACAAGAGCCACTATGACAAACAACCTCACTCCCAACACATTGTCACTAAGTTCTGTCAGATCTTTTGTCAGTTCTTTCAAATCTGTCCCTTTATTTCCATTCTCCTACTTTCTCTCTTTTTTTTTTTTTGGTAAAATTATTGTTTTGAACTGGTCCCTTCCTTTAGTTACTATTCTTTCTATATATTTCCTGTGTTCCTATTGTCACACCTTACTTTTACAGTTTGACATTAATTTGATGGATTGTGTATTAAGTTTTTGCTCATGAGCAAAAATTCTGGAACCAATAACAGCAGTCTGACTAGGGATGAGAAGAAAGCAGAAGTCCAGTAAGTGCTGGCTGAACTGAAGAAGGCATTTCACACCATTTGCTCATTTGCCAAATTTCTCTGGGAGGCAGCATATGCACAGAATTCCCCAACTTTTTAAAAATAACAGCTGATGAAAAACATTCACATGCTTAACTCTCCTGTAGGTTTACCTAGATTTTCTAAAACAAATTATTTTTAATTACAAAATATATACATGTGCAATATAAAAAAAATGCAGTGTTCTACAAATGAGTAATTATATTGATGATGTTGGGAGCTGGGGTTTTCACTGTGGTAGAAGATTCAAATATGGAATAGGGAAACACAAGGAAAAACCCTGCAGGGGTTAGATTAGAATTGGAGATATCAGTAAAACTTGTGGTTTCTAATATATATGTTTCCTGGATCCTTCTGTCAAAGGGGCCTAAAACAACGACAATCCAGGGGAAGGAAGCTACTAAAGGCAGGAATATAAAATGTGAGTTATGAAAGTCCAGATCCCAGTTTATCCCTGAAAGATGTACTTTTCTCAAAGTCAACCCACCTAATTTTTAGTGGATCTGGACCACTCTCTGACTGGGTCCTGTTATGAGTCTCTCATGTTATGATTTTTTTTTTTTTTTTGTCTTTTTTCGTGTCCGGTAACGGATCGCAACCCTCAGTGTCGCGCCCGTACCGGACCAGGACCGGCAACAGGATCACAACCCTCGATGCTGCGCCCGCACCTCGCTCAGCCAGCGAGCGGGAACCGGTCTGTATGTGGGATCCGAACCCTCGGCGGGAGTGCCGCCGTGCTCCCAAGCGGCGCACTGTAGCAGTGCGCCACCGGGCCGGCCCCATCCCATGTTATGATTTTAATTAAAAACACCAAGTTGATTAAAGTATGAGAGGATACTTCCTACCCTCAGAGATATTATTTATAATATTGTGCATTATCCTTATAATCTTTCTGGATATAAACAAATAACATATCCTAGAAAAACACCATTTGAGAAACATTGTAGATAAACTATCAAAACTTTAAATACTTTTCATGGTAATTTTAAGACAAAAATGCAATTTTTGTATTACCACATTATTTATTCTACATATTTTAAAGTGATGCTCATTTATATATACTGCAGTTGGAAATAGGGAATACTTTTTTGGTCTCCCATAGTAGGCTACCGGTTTTAAAAACTGAAGTCCTTAAACCTCTGAAGGCAGAATAAGAAAAATCTTCATTTGAAACCTTGAAGTAGTCTTTTAGTGGTCTATGTTATAAAAAAAAAAAACAGTCAAGATGTTTGATTTATTCTATTTAATTCTTTTGGTGGGGGGAGGGGAAGAGGTTAAAAAAAAAAAAAAAAGTTTGTTTTTGCTTCAAAGAGCTTTTCCCAAAGAGTGGAGATTCATTTTTATTACATGTCAGCATAGATGAACAACATTCTCCTGGCTTTAACGACAATTTGAATTCAAGGTAATATAATATGTGTTCTTCTGGAATCCAGTATATTCATTTGCACATATGGGGTATTTCTTGAGTATTTGGTCTCATATGAAAGGAACTGGCACTTGGGCTTCAAGAACAAATAAAAAAAAAAAAATCACAAATCCAACTTGTCTTTGATTTGGGTCCAGGCTATTTACTAAGAGATCACTCAGCAATAATGGCCTCAAACACTTAAATATCGTACGAAACTGCAATTAATTAAGGTACTGCTCATTCCAAGAACTATGCCACCAGCGAAGGAATGAGGGGAGAGTTATGTATGGACTAAGTTCAGAGCAAAATATTAATAATCTCCTTCTCACTTCTGCAATATGTATAAATAAAGTAGAGGAGGGGAAAAGAATTATACAAATAACGTTAAATAAAAAGTGCATACAGAACTGGGAAATCTTTTTTTCATTAAGTTTGTCACTTATTCTAGTTCAATAAAATGCTTGTAAGGAAAATAACCACTTATGGCAGAAGACTAGTTACATTGTTACTGTTCAGAACTTCTTGTGAGCAAAAAAATGAATATCAGTCAACTTTGCTAGTTTAAACTTAATTATTTGTTTTAAGTTGAACATCTATTTTATGTCTTGAAAATCCAAAGCAGAAAGTAAAATCATATAGAATGCCAGAAACTTATCAATGCATTTAGACAGATGTTTGCTTGTAGTTTTTGGTATCCAAAACCTTTTTTCCACACATCGCACAAATGCCTGAAACAAAAGAAAATGTGAGCAATCAAATCATAATACCAACTGTATGGCTTATTTAAGTCACTCCTGAAGCTTAAAACATAATTTAACAGCATCAGAAATGAGAAAAAGAAAATATATGCTTTTAACTATAAATAAGTTATAAGATTTATTTTGCCTTAGAAAAAAGAATATTTGACTAATAGAATTTACAAAAGCCTACTACTCCTTTTCTGTTAGCCAAATCAGCAGCAAATGAAGTACGTTTGATGTGAATAGAAAAATGGTATTAAACGAAACTTACCCTTTTTGTAGGCACAGCCTTGGCAGTAATGAGAACCCGGCTGGTGCACAGAACTTTTACAAATTCTGCAAGTGGAGAACTTATTCTTTCCATATGGATCAAATCTAGAGAGTTTAAAAAAAAAATGTATACTACAATAGAAACACTCTTAAATAACCCCACTTAAGCAACACATGGGATTAATCCACATTCTTCATTCCCTCTATCAAACTCTGTAATTAACAGGCATAGCTCTCTTCTAGCTGGCTACTGTACAATATACCCACACACCTCTGCTCCTTCTAGGTTAGCTATATGCTTACAAAGAGTCAGTTTTATTTATTCCCAAACCTGTTCGTATTAGTTTTTTGAGGGTACTTCCAAAAGTTCATGGAAAGATTAGTATTATCTTTTAATTCTATTTTTCCACAAATTTCTTGAAGAATCCTCATATTTGTCATTCTATTTGTGTGATACAAATATTATGGAAACTGATAAAATGTTGAGTGCAAAAGAGTGACTGATTCCATAAAAACTAAGTGACTGCCATAGTATGACCAGATAAGTGTGAATCATTAAAACTGCTATTGAATTAGTTAAGGGTAAGACAACTATTAAAAACTGGGGGGGAATTCTAAGTAAAAGGACACCATACTTTGCAAGTGTCAGTTTTGTTCCACTTTAAAGATATGGAAAATAAATATTCTGGTTATGATTTATGGAGGAAAATGACGTAGAACTCTTATCAGTAGACTCATACTCAAAAGGCCTTGTCTCAATACCAATTGATTGATAAGTGCATCCACAGTTATGTGCATTAATTAAAAAAAAAGGTATGTATATCCTTTAATGATTGCCTACTTTAACTGATGTTTTCAGTCAACTCACTCAATCCCTCTGGATAAAAGGGCTCCTACTATATAAAAACGCCATCTCATATTGACTGCAGTGCAAAATAACTTTAGAAGAAATACTTCCCCCTAAATCGGCAATAATATTCTGATTTAAAACTGTTCCTGTAACTACAGAACGAGTTTTTGTAATGATCATCACAGACTGAATTCCAACACTGTCCTAAACTGATGTCTTCTCCTGGGGTACAGCACAATGGCCCATTTTCAAACATTAGTTTTTCCAAACCCAAAAGAATACCACTTTACTCCCCACAGGAGAAGATAGACACTATTTTTTCTTTCCATAAGCTCCATTTATTTGGATCTGTATGTCTGGTGATTGATTACTTTTTCTTAAAACCATATTTTACCATTCTAAAATGTATATTTTAATCTCTGAAATCTAACAATTAATTGGCAGAGTTTTGTCTTTCTTAAAGTAAGGATGCATCTTATAAATAATGGTATCTATCATAGATTCAAAGCAATACAGTAGTACACTTTCCAAAGTGAGATATTTAGAGTACCCAAAAGTAATAGCTACTTTTTGATGATATAGGAGTAAATGTGGGAGCATAAAGGAACTGGAAGTATATAAAATCATATCATCTGTTTTTGCTCTACTTAGCCAATAAAACTTAGTCTTAATAACAACTTAGTCAATAAAAATTGTATGGCCTTAGAAGACATCAATAAATCATTCAACAATATATATTGTGACACTGCCTTAAAGATTGAATCTAATGTGCTCTTTTATATCCATTATCTAATAAACATCTACTATGTGCCACGCAGTATATGTAGTAAAAGCTTTATTCCTATTGTTATTTCTAATCCTTGGGATAATATCATAAAATAGGTATTTATTCATTCAGTAAATATATACTGAGTGCATACTATATGCCAGTTACTGTTCTAAATACCACAGATGAACACCATAGACAAAGTTTCTGCCCTCGTCAAGCTGATATTCTGGTGAGAAGAATAAGAAAACAGACAATATAAAAAAACAAGCAAGCTTTTCAGATAATGGCAAGTGTTACACAGAAAACTCAAAACAGGTTTAATGTGGCAGAGATGAAAGGAAGGAGAGAAAAGATTAGTTTAGATGCTGGTTAGAGAACCCTCTCTGAAGGGGTGATATTTCAGCTGAGACCCAGTAACAAGAAGAAGCCAGGGGTGAGTTTCTTTCTAAGCTCTGAGAGATGAGCTCTAGGGGGGAGGGCAAGCACAAATCTCTTTAGATGGAGTAGATTTATCTAATGGGGATGGTGTAGGATGAATGAGGAGAAGTGTGTTACAATGAAAAGTCACAGAGGCGGGAGGGGTCATATGATGCGCGACTTTGTAAGAACATGTTAAGAGGTTTAGATTTCATTCTACGTGAAAAAGAAAACCAGTAGAGGGTTTTAAGCAAAGAAATTACATGACATTTTTAAAGGAACACTCTGGTTACTATGAGACAACTGTAGGAAACTAGAAAAGAAGCAGGGAGATTGTACGAAAGCTATTACAATATCTAAGTAAGAAACATTACTTGTTTGGAAACAGCAGCAACATGGACAAAAGCAGGTGGATTCAGGTTATATTTTGGAGGGAGATCCAAAGAACCTACTGATATAGAAAGTGAAGGAAAAGGGAGGAATCAGTGAAGAATTCTAGCTTTTAGGCTTGAACAACTGGATTGGTGTCACTAACCATGATTAGAAGACTGAAAGAGAAAGAGGTTATCTGTTAGACATCAAATTAGTTAAGTCAAGTAAGCAGTCAGATATATGTTTGGAGCTTAGCTGAGAAGTCAGAACTAGAAATACAAATTTGGGACTTATTAACAAACAGTTTGAATTTAATGCCTGTGAACTAAAGATACTTTAGGGGAGTTTATAAACAGCAAAAAAAAAAAAAAATAGGACTGAGTCCTGAGGCACTCGATTTGAAAAGGAACAGCCAGGGTATTAGGAGGAAAACCAGGAGAGTACAGTGCCCAGAAGCCAAGAGAATAAAGGTTGCCAAAAAGAGAGAGTTATTGAGAGATTAAGTAAGATACAAACAGAGAAGTGGCCATTACTTTCAAAAGTCACTTGTGGTACTGACAAGAGCAGTTTCCGGGCTGTGGTGGGGATGAAAGCATTATTAGAGTGGCTGAAGGAGAGAATGGAATTTAAAGACATTGAGAAAGTATCTACATAAGGCTTTTAAAAACTTTTGCTGTGAAGGGAAGCAAGGAAATGGAGTGGCAACTGGAAGGTTCATGAAATTTTTAAGATTGGGCCATAAACTGTTTTTAATAGGGGAAACATTTTTATTCCCATCCTCAGTGAAGGGAAGCAAGGAAATGGAGTGGCAACTGGAAGGTTCATGAAATTTTTAAGATTGGGCCAAAAACTGTTTTTAATAGGGGAAACATTTTTATTCCCATCCTCAGATGAACAAGTAAAGTTCAGAAAGGTTAAGAAATTGGTTTAACTTGCTTAAGGTCACAGGGCTAGACAGTGACAGAGTCCAAATTTAGGTCTGATTCCAAAACTTATCATCTTTCCACATTTCACTGTGCCTCTGATTTGTTGGATAATTGAAAGGCTGAGAAAATAAAAGTCATGTTTACCAGTGAAATTGTAAATAGAGAGTAGCACTAATATCTTTATATAATGATACAGTGAGGAGGAACATGGTGAAACCAGCAGTTATAACAGATAGCTTGGCTTTGCATGCAAGGAACTGCTTGTTTTACCACAATGGAATGATGCACCACAAATTCACCCACCTTGCTTTTTTTGAAGTCAAAGCTTTATTTTCATTCAGCTTTCTTCCACCACTTTCTGTATCAAAATATACATATATTATAGTGGGTTACTTCTACACATTTAACACATAACATATAACATTTAACAATTAGAGAATTAAAAGTTCATTCTCTGGCCTCCTAACAATAGAACTGCCTGTATCTAAATTTTTTAAATTCTTACTTAATAGCTGGGTTCTTAAGACATTACTTAAAAAGAAAATACTTATTAGGGAAACAATAAAATTTGCCTAAAACCAATCATTTTACTTCTTAGACTCAAAGTAGTTTTTAGGAATGGGTCTACATTTACACTATCTACTGTAAAATCTAGCAGCCACTATTTGGTGTCATAGATCGTGAATTCAGTGAAAGAGGTTCTTTTCCTTCCCTTTGAAAACATACTTCACTCTGTGTATTTCATGATAATGAAGGTGAAAACAGTTTAAATGATTTGTTCAAGAATATAAAAATCCTGTGAGGAGAGGAGAAATTAAATACAGATTCCAATTAAGCTGTTAAATACTGTGATATAGTCATCCCTTGAAAATCATTTAATAATTTTGCCATCTCCTACATACCATGTTAGAAACCTGTACATGTAACTGGGAGAACTAAATAGAAGACATTAAGTCATTGGGGGACCCAGTATTCTTTAATGTTTAATAGATTAAATACTTTGGACACATAACATTTCATTTTACAAATAATGTAAAAGCTAAAATACTATTATTCACAGGAAGTATTTGATTCAATTTCTATTTTATAAAATAAAATAAAATACCTGTGGTATTCCTAGCACCATCTTTCCATGTATCTGGAGTGATAACAGTACCAAGTTTCTTTTCACCTGTTATAACAAGATAGTAAAAGGGGAATTAGAATTTACTACCTAATAAATACACTACATTATGCCTAAGGTTCATAACAGCATCAACAGTCATGTTACAGTAGGAGCCTATTAATGCTGGGGTAGGGGCCAGTGAACTGAGACTTAAGTTATTAACTGTGGGCAATGGATAACTGACCCTTAGTAAAATTTTTAGGATAATAAGATGACTTATAATAGTCTTTCACTGTCTGTACTTTAAACAAATCTGATACATCTGTTAATTCTATAAATATTTACTAAGTATCTATGATGTATAAACCACTATACAGAGTATTAGAAAAAATAAAGTGATGGATCAAACAAAGCTCTAGATTTCAAGAAGATTATACTATACTAATTTCTTTCTTTTTTTTTTTTTTGTCTTTTTTGTGACCGGTAAGGGGATCGCAACCCTTGGTGTGGTGTCGCCCACACCGTGCTCAGCCAGTAAGCGAACCGGCCATTCCTATATAGGACCCGAACCCGCAGCAGGAGCGTCGCTGCACTCCCAGAGCCGCACTCTTCCGAGTTCGCCACGGGCTCGGCCCTATACTAATTTCTTTTTTTTTTTTTTGTCTTTTTTGTGACCGGTAAGGGGATCGCAACCCTTGGTGTGGTGTCGCCCACACCGTGCTCAGCCAGTAAGCGAACCGGCCATTCCTATATAGGACCCGAACCCGCAGCAGGAGCGTCGCTGCACTCCCAGAGCCGCACTCTCCCGAGTGCGCCACGGGCTCGGCCCTATACTAATTTCTTCTAACAACAGTTCTTAACTTCTGTGGAACCTAACAACAGTTCCACAGGCAGACCTTAGGAGATACATGAACAAGGTGAAGTTGGACACAAACCTTTTTCCTGGTAAGAGTCTACAACCTTCACCAGACTCTCAGAGATCAGAGATTCCCCAAAAGTTAAGAACCATTCAACTAAAATATAAACTAGAAAACAGAAAGTATAATAATTGAGCGCTAAAATAAATTGAGAGCTAAAGTACTCGGAGAAATCCCATGCAGAAAGAAATAACCCTGGCTAGGGAAACCCAGGAAAGTTTTTTGGGGAAGGCAACAGAGAGGGTTTGAATAGGTGGCAATGTGACTGCAAAGGAAGAGGAGGAGGAAAGAGGATGAAGGCAAACTAGACAAAGGATACATCCTAGAAAAGGCATGGAAAACTCAGCGTACACATGGGCACACACAGTAGGTTGGTTTGGCCAAAGGATGAAGAGGATAAGGGTCAGTGAAGATGAAGTTGGAAACATAAGCGGGGCCTTATTGTGGAGGGTCTTGAATGCCAGCCTCCAAGTATAGAAATCCCAAATTATTCTCTGCAGACTGAGAATGTATTAAATGTTTTAAATTAGGGAAATGATAAATTGCGCTTATGTTTAGGTTCAATTCAAACATCTGTTGTGCTTACTCTAAGCCATACCCTGGCGTAATGATGAACAAGAATGGATAAGACAAGACCCTTACCCTTTGGTGCTAGTGTCTAGCATTTGGTAGCAGTACAATACTTGCTGCATAAGTGAAAAGGAAAGGTGAGAAAATGCAAGAGGGGAGAGTGGCGTCAGGGTTTAAATGAGCACTTTTATATGGAAGGGGAGCTGATTAAAGATTCCAGAGGAGATAGAGACAGATAAAGGAACTGGAAGAGGTGAAAAGGAATGGCAAAAAAGGCACATGAGTAGAATTTACCTTGGGAAAAAAAATTCAAAAAAGATAAGATGGGTATGGATGCAGATATGTTTATTTGCGTAGTAAAAGTAAGAAGTTGTGAGTGTTCCCTTTTGATAACCTCACTTTTCTTATACCTATAAAAAGGTATTTTTCAATGGAGAATGAAGTGGATGAGGGTAGGGGGAAGTTTACATGATTGGAAGGTTTGGAATAGTCACTAGGGAGTAAAGGTGAGAGAGCTGACTAAAGTAAAAAAGACCAATGAATAGTAGTAAAGATCTCACAGTTTAGGAACTGTAAATTCCCTAATCACAGTTGGTACCAACGAACTGTGCTACCAATTGGTTCATTTATGCAATTTTCCACAGAGGTCCTTATTTGCATATGGGACAGTTTAGAGAGAAGAGAATCTACAAGAAGGGAAAGTGGTGAGGGGCAAGGTGAATGGTAGCAGATCATATTAATATAACTCACAGTGAAAGGGACCTCAACTAGGATACTGAAGAGGGAAAAGAGAGGCTAGTTAAGTAAAATAAGCAGGACATGGCAACTGTCTGGATACAGGTTTACAAAGGGATAGAAGAATGAATGAAAGGTGATTGAAGCTTTGTGAATGACTGACTGGGAGGATTATAATGTCATTAAATGATGGAAGAGAAGGTACAGATTTGTGAATTATGATGAATTCTCAGTTTTTGAAGTATTAAACTACTAGATAACCAGGTATAGCTTCCCAGTCTTATCTAGAAAAAAATTGCTTAATTGGTGCTTAGGTAGAAGAGAAGTCATGGATGGAGATGTGGATTAGACATTCATTAGCACAGATGTGCTACTTCCAAAACAGAGTCAAAAGGAGTTCTTCAAAACTCTTCAAGAAGAGTCAAGAGAAGGTCAAAGATCATTGGGAAGCATCTACTTTAAGGAAGAAGGAGAATAAAAACACTCGGTGAGAATAATGGTTAAAGGGGGGAAAAAAAGCACAGGGAGAAGTAAACTCAAACAAAAGCTAGTTAAAGTATCAAAGGTACAGAGGAGTAGAGGAAGACTGAAAGAAAGGTCCTTGAACATGGTGATTAGATCACTGCTGAATTTTTGAAAGTTCTTTCAGTAGTGCGGTAAGATAAGTCAATTTATAAAGTTCTAAGAAGTAATTGTGAAAATGTGAAGGCAACAAACAGACAACTCTTTCAAAGAATTTATGGCGAAGGGAAAGAGAGAGCTAAGGTAGCTGCTTGAGAATGTAGCTTTACATATAGGGGAGATCTGAGCTTATTTACAGGGTGAATGGAATGAGTTGCTATATTGGGAGATATAACAAAATATAATAGCGTATATACTTATTTGAGGAATAAGATGATACAGGAAGTCAGAAGTTATTATTATTTTTTTTTGTCTTTTTTCCGTGTCCGGCAACGGATCGCAACCCTCAGTGTTGC
>NW_007727283.1:48797-89009 GCF_000696425.1 Galeopterus variegatus | reverse complement strand
TCAGCCAGTGAGCAGGAGCCGGTCTGTATGTGGGATCCGAACCCTCGGACGGGAGCGCCGCCGCGCTTCCCAAGCGGCGCCGGGCCGGCCCAAGTCAGAAGTTATTGAACCAAAGAAATAATAAAGGGTCAGAAGAGCAGAGAAGTAAAAAGTAGTACTAAGAGGGAACGATCTTCTATGAGACATATCATGTCCCAGAACCAAATCTGTCTATTTTAATACTATACCAGATCTTGGATTCTCAACATTTTTATGCACTTTGGGAAATTAACTTTCACAATTTGCCCAGTATCCTCAACTTCCCTGTGACAAAGCATTTATAGTGTAAAGAGCGTTACACACAAATGAAACTAGGCAGAAGTCCTGTCCTCTAAAGTTAAAATGTACAGAATTAACACAAATTACCTAGAAGACCAAAGTTACACATTTAAGGACTACATAACATAAGAAGAAAAAAACATCAGAGCAGGAGCATAATCTAAACATATTTAAGTCATATTAAAAAAAAAAAAAAGACAAAACAAAAAACCCCCACCACCCACAAAAGTTCTTAAGCACAGGATGGAACATAATTAAAGGTTGTTGGTGTCAAAAAGCTTAATATGCTTTTTGGAGTGATGAAAAGTTTCTAAAATTGGTTGTGCTAATGGTACACAACTCAGTGTACATTTTCAATAGATGAATTGTATGGTGTGTGAATTACATCTCAATAGTTATTTTAACAAAAAAACCTTAATGTGAGACAACAGTGGTACATGGTATAGTATCTAGAAAAAGGGAGGTATTAGTTTTACTCTGCTTCACACAGAATGGACCAGAGTTTAACTGAGTACCACATATTAGGGGGGTTATAATAGAAATGGCCAATTTTTAAGTACACAGTAGGCACTTTTATGCCAAGCACGACCTAATTTCATTTAATTCTCACAAAACCCCATGAATTATGTATTATAGTACTCACATTTTTCAGATGTGAAATTGAGACCAAAAATATTAAGTAACGTGTCCAGGCCATTCTTTTACCTAATATAAGAACTATGATCCAAACTCATGATGTCCAAAGTTTTATCTACTAAGTGGATATAGACAAAACGGATCACGTTCAACAGACTGTAATCAGGGTAAGAGGACTTGAAACCTTGTCACAGAACGGCTAGACATGTCTAATCCGAGAAAAAAAGAGGCTTGAGAATATAACTGTTTTAAAACATACAAACAGCTTGTGAGGTAAAAACAACAACAGCAACGAAAACACGATAAGACATTTTCTAGAATTCTCAGGAGTGTGCATTAGAATCACTGGCAGGCAACTATTTGAGGGGAAAATTTTTTTAAAAAGCCAGAGATGTATACCTACACTGTTCTGAAGGCAGTGAGACTCTCCCATCCCCCTACCTCAATACAGTAGGTATTCATGCAAAGAGCATTTAAGCCATTAGATGGGATGCTGATTTACGGTTATCGGGGAAAATACAGGGTACATAGCTAAGTTTAAATTTCGGATAAACAATTAATAAATTTTTAGTGAAGTATGTCCAAAATATTCCATGGGACAAAGCACTTACTGTAGTAAGGAACAGCAAACTGGGCCAAGCCTCAAATATTGCATGGGACATACTTACACTGTACTTTCAGTATGGGGTAAATTATTCGTTGTTTATCTGATATTCAGATTCAACTGGGCGTCCAGAATCATCTCTACTTGCCAAATCTGGCAGCTCTAGATGCTGCATAAGTGATTTTTAAGGTCCATTTTAAACCTAGACTGGCGAGGGAGCCAGTCAAGAAGCTGCATGGGAGGACAGCCGGGGCTGGGGGAAGGCAACAGAAATAGACCAAGAGGTGAAGAACTGACACCATTCAGAATTCAAAATATACAGGACTATATGGTTGCTGGGGAGGGGCAAGAATGGTCAGAGGACAGTGTAGCAGGACAGAGGCTAGAATCAGAGACCTGTGGGAGAAGGAGAAACAAAAAGAGGGCAAAGTTCCCGGGAGGGTCCAGTGGAGTTCTTCCAGTCTCGTCCTCTCGCAGAAGCAACCCCTTAACTCACACTTTTCGCACACCATCCTCCCGCCGACGCTTCCCTTCGCCGCAGAAGAAGCGGCAGATTGAAAACATCAACACCACAGCCTGGGAAGGACGCCTCTTCCGGGCTGCGTCAACCCACTTCCGGCCTCTTGGCCCTCCGCTCCCGCCTATCCCACACCTGGAAAGCCGGGGAAGAATGAACGTGACGGGTAGGCGGGGCTGCTTGATTTGCCCGCCCCTCCCCTTCTGCGATTGGCTGTGTGTCGGTGGGTCTCCGCCCCACAAACCTGCGCCTGCGCGAGGGCCGGGCAGCCGGTCGTACCTGATGGTGGGAGGCGGTAGAGTCCCTTTCCCTTCGGCGGGCGGGAGATTAGGTAAGCCCGGCTGCAAGCGTCCGGCACGCTCACTTCCCGGGGGCGCAGGACACGCCCGCCAGCTGCCGAAGTGGTCGCGAGCCTCCGCGCTCCCGAGCGCAGCGCCCGCGGCCGCTCGAGCGCCACCCTCCCGGAGTTCCCCGGGGGCTACCTTAATGGACACAGCCTTTTTCGGATCCGAGTTCTGTCTCTGTCCCTCGGTTTCCCTTGTCCCCGACACCTGTGATCTTGAATTATGCCTCTCGGCTTGGTCCTCGCTGCCTACTCTCCCGCCGGCTGAGGCTTGGGTAAAGTCCCTCCCGCGACCCCGTGCGGGGTGGGCTGCAGCTGCGGGTACTACGGTTCCCGCGCGGGCTCCTCCCGGAGCGGCTCAGAAGCGCCCTCACTGCAATGATGCCTGTCGATTCCGGCCAAGCCAGATCGATGGGGGGCACGTGTCCTGGGGGCACGCCAGGGCCTAACGCGGTGCTGGTTTTTCAGGAAGGGCTATTCCCTCATTCATCCAGCAAGCATTTGGGTACCGCTCACTGTATTAGATCCAAATCTGCTGTTGAGAGCTGGGATTTTGACGGTGGCACAGAAAAATGTCCGAAGGAGAATCTGTTGAGAGAATGGATTCCTGATGCCTTTGCCCGCCCGCAATCAGCTAAGGATAGAATCTGGGAGCAACTTTTACTTTGCCCCTTCTTGCCATCCGTTCTCCTCTTGATCTCTGGTGTATACATCTTCCTATGAAAGAGGCTAGGCTTTGAGGTAGGCGTAAACGCTTAGGACCTTGGACATGTCTCCTAGCCTGTTTATCCTGTTTCCTTAGCAGTAAAATGTTTGCCTTTGAAAATTATTGTGTTAATTAAATAAGATAGGACCCTGGTTGATCCTTTTTGCTTTTTTGCACTTGTGGGTGCTTCTCTTCCCCGCCCCCGTGTGTGTGTGTGTGTGTGTGTGTATTTTTTTTTTTTTTTTCTTAAAAGATGACCGGTAAGGGGATCTTAACCCTTGACTTGGTGTTGTCAGCACCACGCTCACCCATTGACCTAACTG
This sequence comes from Galeopterus variegatus, assembly GCF_000696425.1. NCBI lineage: Eukaryota > Metazoa > Chordata > Mammalia > Dermoptera > Cynocephalidae > Galeopterus > Galeopterus variegatus. The sequence continues at coordinate 85,562 of NW_007727283.1, read as the reverse complement.
GCCATCCCTATATAGGGATCCGAACCCGCGGCCTTGGTGTTATCAGCACCACACTCCCGAGTGAGCCACAGGCAGGCCCTGTGTGTGTGTGTATTTATATTTTTTCCGGAATATTTCTATTTTCTGAAATGTTCACCACAGTGTAACATGTTGACTATTACTTTAAATTAATAAAGTCCTTACTTAACATTAGTCAAGACAATGTATAAGCTCTCAGGTAAATTAAATACATAATACATACATGTATTTAAATATAGAGTAAAAATTTTTTCTCTTACCATTCATGGTCTACTTTGGATTGGACTTTAGCACCTGTAACAGACGTTGTCATTTTGATATTTCTGGAGCATTGGGATCCCTTAGTAATGTTCTTTAAAACTCTTGATTGCACTGGCCACCATTTGAATATTCAGGTGTGCACTAAGTGATACTTGTCATTTGCTAGAAGATGCGAACTACTCTGATGTTAGACAGGGATTAAAAAAAAAAAGCACCAACAATTTAGCCAAAGTGTATTCATGGGGTTTCTAGACGGCATAGGTTATATTTTCAGTAGGAGCAGACCATTTAATCTATATGGTTGATTTCACCTCTGTGATTTTGGCAAAAAAAGTAAAGTGAATTGCTTAATTGGTCCTTCCACATGACCCTTTTGCAGAAAGCAGTTACAGATATTTTAGGACTTAGTAAATTTGTCCTTTTCTGACTCTGAGAGATGTTTGTACCATGTTAAGAAAATCTAAGGTAAAATAGAATGTTAATTATACCCGTTCACTTACACGTATGTGTCTTTCTGTGTTTTCAAGCAAATACATTGCCCATAGAAAACTGACTTTAATTCATGGCTTAGGTGTTGAAGCATAAATAGGACAATGGAAAAAGTCATTATTGCATATACTCTTCTTAATTTGTTTTTCATCAGATAGACACCCAAGAAAACACCATGAAAGACACTGATATCAAGAGACTACTGTATACCCATCTTTTTTGCATATTTTCAATTATCCTAAGCATCTTCATTCCATCATTCTTCTTGGAGAACTTCTCAATATTGGAAACACACTTGACGTGGTTGTGCATCTGTTCTGTTTTAGTAACTGTTGTCAATCTAGTATTATATTTAGTAGTGAAACCAAATGCATCCTCTAAAAGAAGTTCATTATCGTACAAGGTAAGCTTTATTTCTTGATAACTGATTTTTGGATGAAGTTAGTGTTTCTTTTAGTGGAAAAATAAAGTATTAGTCAAGCACTCATTGGGTTATTTAAAGTGAGTAAAGGGAACCTGATTTTTTTTTTTTAATTAGCCTTATACTTTCTGGAAGGCTGCCCACAATGTTTGATAGATCCTTGCTTAATATTATTGTGGAATTATGACTTCTTCAGTGGGTATTTTAGCATTGTGAGCCTGTACAATCATTGTTTTATGTCACCATTGATGATCCTTAAACTTTATAATACATTGCAGTTTATTTTCATTTATTTTTGCATTTCTGAAAAACCCTTTAAGTGTTTTTCAGAAATTACAAAATAAGCCTATGTGGTAACTATTGTGTTGAACATGTCCTTCTTTGACTAAACAGTTTTAAGTTTTCAGGTATTAGAATCAATTTTCTAGAATATTCACTGCAGTGTAACACTTGACTATTACTTTAATAATGTCCTCACTTAACATTATTCAATACTATGTGTGAGCACTCTGTTTGGTAATGTAAAACACCTTTACTGCCTTATGATTAAAAAAGCTCAATATGTGTTTTGTATCTTAAGCTCCAAATAAAACAAATCACATGCTTATGTGTAGATGTTCAGGTCTTTTTTTCATATGGCTCATAATGTAATATGAACGTGATTTGGGGAATTATTTAGTGTTTTGCTTTTTGTGGTGCAATTTTCTCAGGAGTTTTTTTTAAAATGAAGAAAAATTATTGTAGTCATTATTTCATGCAGATATTTCAGGTATCATAACATAATGATTGTGTTTATGTTTTTTGTATCCTAGCCCTGTTATCAATAAGTATTTCATAAATATCAATTAACAGCATGGCTCACTATATTCCATAGAAACAGAAACCCTTTTTGACTCTAGTGTTGGGTGGGTGGATGGATTATGGGGGTAGGAGGAGGGTAAGCAGCAATATTTGCCTTTTAGGTTTTTTTATGGTCAGTATTGAGGGCTGTGTATGTGACTGGGCATAGGACAGTGTTCTCTGACTTGAAGATACCCAAATCCAAAGAACATTCAGCTGTTTTACACATTATGGGAACAAGCTGTATCTGTAAGAAAAAATGGAAGGATTTATTGTCCTTTAGATGTTCTCTTGAGTCTTCAAATTATTCATTTTTCTTTTAGGTAACCAGACTTTTGAAATGCTGTGTCTACTTTCTTATGTCTTGTTTCTCCTTTCATGTAATTTTTGTTCTATATGGAGCACCACTAATAGAGTAAGTTTGAAATTTTACCTTAAATTTATATTATAAAACGCTGATTTACCAAACAATGAATAACTCTGTTGCCCATTAGAGAAAAACCATGGTGTGTTTAATTAACAGATCAAGTAAGGATAGCAACATCATTGCACTTCTTTAGCAGTATTATTCTTTTAAAAAACATTGGAATAACTTAATTTATTAAATGCTTCTATTATTCAAATGCACATTGGGACGAGGGAGGATAGATGAGAAACTATGCTATACTAATAAATGTGTTGCCCTTAGAACCTCTAAGGGAACTTTCTATAATGATACTTGTAAGTTAGTTATAATTAGCATATAAATTCTTAGTAAGTGTGATTCCGAAGTACTTGAAGAGTTTTTTTCTTAAGGAAAGTCAGTAGCTTCCTATATTCAAATACTTAATAAGCCATTTTTAATGGTCTTAAGGTAAAATTTAACTCAACACTTTTTTCAAAACTGACCTATTTTAGATTAGTGGAAACCAAATTCATGAATATTTCTTATATTGTGTTTATGATAGTTTGGGAAACTTCAGTTTAGCAGTGATTAATGATCATGGTGAAATGAATGACTATATATATTTATATGCATATATATGTAGCTATGTATACAGTTTTTATGTATATGTATATATAGTTATATATATATACACTAAACTAACAGGTTATTCTTTTCTAGACAGGGGAGGACAAGAGTTTTGTAGTGGGAAGTGGTGGTCTCTGCCTAATCCATCTTAGAGTAGAATGAATATGTCTGGAACAGTGGTTCTCAAAATATGGTTTTTGAACCGGTAACATCAGCATTTTATCAAAATGCATATTCTTAGGCCTCAGTTGGAAATTCCAGCAGTGGGGCCCTTCAATCTTTAGTTTGTCCAGTTCTCCAGGTGATTCCTATATAAGTTAAAGTTGAACCACTGGTTGCAGAGAAAGTTCCAGAGACTAATGAGGGAGAAAGCTAATTACCTGGCAATGGGGTTTCTTGCAGTGGAAGTCTCAGTATGGATATTACGATTTTTAATACTTCTGAAGTCTGTCATTAAAGCCAGATATTTGTTAGGCTGTTTTTATAAAGCTTGCATTTTGGTAGTAAAATTATTCATAGTCATCATTTTGGTGGGACTCATGTTACCTTTCAAAGTAAAGTATAAGAAAATATTTTTATCTTAAGTCTGTGTAACAAAGATTATGTATGTGTGTCCATGCACCTTTAACACTTTAAAAAAATAATAAAGTTTTTTTTTTTTCTAGGTTGGTATTGGAAACATTTTTATTTGCAGTTATTTTGTCTACTTTTACTACTGTACCTTGTTTGTGTTTGTTAGGACCAAACCTCAAAGCATGGCTAAGAGTTTTCACTAGGAATGGGTAAGTTTTAATTTTATATTTTAGTGATGTTTGAAATTTAAAAAAATTAATGATGTATTTTTCTATACATGACAATTTGGTGTTTATTCCGAGTGTTTCTCAGTACTGTATGGTTCTCAGAGATGCCTTAATGCAGTTGGGGACTGGGGACAGAGAACCAGTGGTTTGACGGGGACCTTAGAAGGCAAAACTACAGGCCCCTCCCTCCACTTTAGCAAGATCAGCTCTGCTTTTTTTCTGCATGGTAGATTTCCTCTTAGCCATTTGTTTGGGGGGAAAACAGTTTGTACTATCAAAAGAAAGCTTTGAAACCCACTGCTCTAGGATAATTTGACACGGTGATAAAATTGCTACAAATAAAATTGCTTACATACATTTTATAATGTAGAAATGAGGTCCACAATCTAAAACTGTTTTGTATAACAATGATAATTTCTTGTTTAGCCTTTTTTGTGGTAAGATAACATAGCACAAGTTTATAGGATTTCATTTCCTTAGCTATCATATATGTATATATTTTCAGCATAGCTAAGTTAAAATTTTAGCTTCTCGAAAGGCATTGAAATGGTATATACCAGAAATGGTTGAGTTCTTAGAAAACCAGAAGATTATTTGGTGCCCAAAATTTTGTCCCATTCATCAGCCAGCAGCAAAAACTTCTTGACCACTTACTTGGTGCTCTGTGTTATGCTACGCTCTATGTGGATTCCCAAGTATTAGGATGATTTTTTTCCCTGAGGAACTTGCACTATTCAAGGGACAAGAATGAAATGTGCAAATAATATGAGGCTAAAATTGTGTAACTCCAACAATAAGTACTGTTGGAACTCTGAGGGGTTAGGGACCAGTAAAGAATGGAGCTGGAGAGGTGAATGATCTATGACAGACTTGGATCAGGAGTATAAGATCTAGTGAGACCAACAAGAAAGGGAAAGACACCTCATGCATAGTGAATGGATGAAAGCATAGAAACTGAAATGAACATGGTATTTTTGCATGATTTGGAAGGGAACACTCCAAGGAGAGCAGAGATGTGAAGTGTTATCTCATTGTGGCTTTTATTTGCATTTCCCTGCTGACTAATGATGTCAGACACCCTTTCATGCGCTTATTGCACATTGTATATCTTCCTTGGATGTCTCTTCAGATCCTTTGCTCTTTTTTTTAATTGGGTAATTTGCCTTTTTATTATTGAGTTGTAAGAGTACTTCATATATTCTGGATACGACTCCCTTATCAGATAAATGGTTTGCAAATATTTTCTCCCATTCTATGGGTTTTCTTTTCACTTTCATGATAGTGCCCTTTGAAAGACAAAATGTTTTTATTTATTTATTTTAAAGATGACCAGTAAGGAGATCTTAACCCTTGACTTGGTGTTGTCAGCACCAGGCTCTCCCAAGTGAGCTAACCGGCCATCCCTACCTGGGATCCGAACCCGGGGCTTTGGAGTTATCAGCACCACACTCTCCCAAGTGAGCCACAGGCCAGCCCCAAAATGTTTTAATTTTGATGACATCCAACTTATCTATTTTTTTTCTTTTGTTGCTCATGCTTTTAGTGTCATGTCTAATAATCTATTTCTGAATTCAAGGTGATGAAGATTTACTCCTATGTTTTCTTCTAAGAGTTTTATTTTTATTTATTTATTTATTTATTTATTTGTCCTTTTTCGTGACCGGTAAGGGGATCGCAACCCTTGGCTTGGTGTCGTCTGCACTGCGCTCAGCTAATGAGTGCACTGGCCATCCCTATATAGGATCCGAACCCGCCGCGGGAGCGCTGCTGTGCTCCCAGCGCCACACTCTCCCGAGTGAGCCACGGGGTCGGCCCTTCTAAGAGTTTTATAATTTTAGCTCTTACATTTAGGTCTGATTTATTTTGTGTGAGCTTTTGTATATGGTGTGAGGTAAGGGTTCATCTTCATTCTTTTGCATGTGGCTATCCAGCTATTCTAACACATTTGTGACTATTTTTCCCCCTTGAATGGTCTTGGCATCCTTGTCATAAGTCAGTTGATCATAAACACATAGTTTTATTTGTGGATTCTCAATTCTATTTAATTTATCTGTATGTCTATCTTATGGCATGCTGTCTTGATTAGCTGGTACATGTTTGAAAGATGTATATTTTTTGTGTATTCCTGTGCCATGTGGTGCAGCTAGGTGCCATTTTTTTGTGTTTAAACTTAGTGTTTTTCACAGATGGAATCATTCATATTGTTCAATATATCAATTAAATTGAAACAAATTTGAATCTTCAAAACAAGCACTATAGCAGGATTGACTGTATATATAAATTCCTAATGTTTAAAATTGAAAAAAATTAAATGTTAAAACTCAAGGGAAACAAAGAGAGAAATTATTTTTAGTTTCTCATAGTAACTTATCACGAATTTAATATATATGCATTTTTCTGGCCAGATTTAACCTTATTTCTACTTTTAGCCTGAACCATGTCTTGCAATAACACCTGTTACTTTCTGTTGGTTAAATTTTTTTAAAAAATTCATTTTAAAATTTACCTTTTGAATCTTCTGAGATCTGGTGAATAAATCTGTTGTTGTCTTGTTTTCATACCGATCAGCACTTTATCTCTTGTCAGAAGGATCTATAACAAAGTAAAACTGAAAATTATAGGAAGGAAGATGCCATTTTCTAGCTAACAGATTGACAAAGATCAATAAGTTTGATAATATATGGTGTTAAGGGTTTGGGGAAGCAAGTGCCAGTGTTCAAACTATGAAGTATAAATTGGTTCAAACTCTATGAAGGGCAGTTTGGTAGTATCTATAAAAATTACTAATGTACATTTTTGGTCCAGTAATTCTACTTCTAGGATTTTATCCAGAAGATATACTTGCACACCTACAAAATATTGAATGCATAAGATTATTGATTTCGGCATTGAAAATAACCTAAATGTCCTGTAGTAAGGGATATAGTTAAGTTAAATTTAATCTACACCTTGAAATACAAGTACTATGTAGCTGTTAAAAAAACAAAAACAAAAAACCCAAACGTTTATTTACTGATATGTTAAGTGGAAAAAAGCAAGGTGAAAAAATATACATTTATGTGAAAAGCTGGCAGGATAGTATAGATATACCTGTACATTTCTGGAAGGATACATAAAGAAACTGATTGTCTCATGGGAGGGGATATGAGAAGCTAGAAGACAAGGTAAAGAGACATTCCACTGAATCTCCTTTGCTGTCTTTTGAAATTTGTGTCATATTAATGCATTACTTAGTCAAAATGAAAATTCTAATGAGTTAGATTTTGTCAATACCTAATTTTACTTTTTGGTTATTAAAAGTAAGGCCCGTATCAAGAAGCTGCTAGATTTTTCCAGTCCCACTTATTTTTGTTTTGTTTTTTTCCTTTTGGTGGCTGGCTGGTACTGGGACCCAAACCCTTGACCCTGGTGTTGTAACACCACACCCTAATCAACTGAGCAAACTGGCTAGCCCGGATGCCACTTAAACTTCAGTAGACTGTAAAAATTATCCTTCTGAAATTTCTAGAGACTATACAACCAGAGTTGCTAGAGGACTATGGCTGAATAATCAATTTGTAATACAAAAAAACTTATTTAAAATCACACAAGACATGGCATGAAATAGTAGTAATACAAAAATATTTTAGGGGCCGGCCCGTGGCTCACTCGGGAGAGTGCGGTGCTGATAACACCAAGGCCCCGGGTTCGGATCCCATATAGGGATGGCCAGTTCGCTCACTGGCTGAGCGTGGTGCTGACAACACCAAGTCAAGGGTAAAGATCCCCTTACCGGTCATCTTTAAAAAAAAAAAAAAAAAAAAATTTTAATAACTTTTAAGGCTTTTTCATAAATGTCATAGAATTTCTCAGAACAATGTAGTGAGATACTCTTATTTCTACCATTTTCTAGATGAAGATGTTAGAAAGCTGACAGGTTAAGTGATTTGTCCAAGCTCTGTAGCCAGTAAGTAGTAAGCTGGGACTTGAATCTAGATCATCTGATAGTACAGAAATTAGAAGACTCCAATAATTGAGGGCAGAAAATTGGTTTCAGCTTTGTCTTCACTACTTAGTGCCCAAGTGATCTTAGACAAGTTATTTAGCTTTACAGATCCTCATATGTAATATGATTAGAATAAAACTAATATTTACTTTGCAGCGTTATTGTCAGAACTGAGTGAGATGAGCGAAATCAAATAGTAGGTGCTCAAGAAATGTTTGTCGAATGGATTAACAAATGTCCAGGAGCATATCATACTTCCAATCCTGACTACGGTTTGTCTCAATACCTCTTCCTAGTTTAGGTAAAAGAGCAAAGAGTGCATGTAGCACATAGACAGCCACAGGAAAGGAGTAATGGCTTTTCCATTAATTTAGTGTGAAGTCAACTTGAACTTTGTCGTTAGAGGGGAACTTAGTCATCATGTCTCCACTGTACATTAGTGATAGTTCAGTTTTCTCCTAGAACTTTTATCATTTCAAGTATTTTGTTATAGAAAGCATATCAAATTTTCAATGAGCTAGAAAGTAATTAATTTGACAAATTAGTTGTTTAACATTAGAGTTGGCCTTCTTAAATGTTCACTTTGATGCAAAAATATTAAAAACTTTAAAGATCTGATGGTTCTGTAGTGATAATATGAAATACAAAAAACAATTGCTCGTTAGATAGAAATTGTGCCAACATGTAGTTAGCATTGTTCATATTGAATCACAACTTTAATTTCAAAAAATTCTATTATTTAAGTTGGTTGTACAAAATATGTGAATAATACATACTTTTCCTACACAATAATAATTTAGAACAGAATTTTAAGTTCTTTTATTTTTTTTTATTTTTTTTTTTGTCTTTTGTCTTTTTTCCGTGTCCGGCAACGGATCGCAACCCTCAGTGTTGCCCCCGTACCGGACCGGGGACCGGCAACGGGATTGCAACCCTCGGTACTGCTCCCGTGCCCCCCTCAGCCAGTGAGCGGGAACCGGTCCGTATGTGGGATCTGAACCCTCGGACGGGAGCACCGCCACGCTTCCCAAGCGGCGCACTATCCAGTGCGCCACCAGGCCGGCCCCAGAATTTTAAGTTGTAATATGGAGTTCTTACACTATAGTTCTAATTCATAAAAGATATTTAAAATGCCTTAAAATATTGGTTGAATATTTTAGAGCTTTAAATATTTTTATCATTTATCCTGTTTTAGTATTAAACACAGCAGAGATTTGTGTATTTTTTTAACTTAAAGGTGGCCCTTTTAGTATTGAAATATAATTCAGATGTTCAGTGTGAACAAGCCAGTTCTGAATTGGCATGGAATCTCACTCAGTGTTGAATCAACATAAATGTTTTATACAACTTTTAAGTGAAATAACTTTATATACTACTTTTAATGTATTTATTTGCATGTTTATAGAAAACAATATTGAGCAAATGATAATCATATGAAGACTGAAAACTTAATATTGAGCAAATGAAAATTATATGAAAACTTTGAACTTGAGAATTGTGTTGGAATTATATTCTAAGAGTAAAGGGTCAGTTCTGATACTACTGAGATTTATTACATAATTAAATGACACTATTTTAACAAGAGATTTCCTTGAGGTAAATATAAAGTTATTCCAGGAAACAGAAAAGAAAAATGCTATTATAAAAAAACTTGAAGGTAGAAAATTCATTTGGTTTCTTAAGGTATTCTACCAACTTCTTATTGGTATACTTATTGAATATAATACTAAATTCATACTAATTTAATTCAGTTTGTTGCCTTGGTGTTACAATTATTGTGGGTTTTTTTCATTTGTGGGCTTTTTTATAAAGGGAAATAATAATTTGATTATCATAGACCTTTATTTTTTCATTGAAGCTTTCTTTTTGATTTATTGGTTATTTTATGCTGTTATTTGAGTGTTTAGGTTAGAACCTGGTCCCTTTTGGTGAACTAAACAAGTTCCTGAGTAGGACTAAACACAAATCTGTGGTGATCTTATTAAGGTGAAATACTCTTTTTATGTAGACAATAATAACAGGCTTCTTTTTGTCATCTTTGTATTGAAATAAATTTTATATTGAAAAAAACCACTGTGGACATTAAGAATGAAAAGATAGTGAATGACCAAAGACTTATTCATATAAAAAAAATAGCTAATTTAGCCTGAATGTGAGCACAAAAATTTGGTGGTGAAGAGGCATTGGTTTTAATATTCATTCAGCGGGGAGGGGAAAGGTTTATATTGGAATTCTGTAAAATATCTGTAGCCACTAGTAGGAATTATATACTGTCTCTTCTTTAGATGAAGAGATCAACAGTTTAAAAGATCAAATCCATCTAAACAAACACTTTTTATGACAGCCTGTCTAAGCCACAAGTGCTTACTGTGAACTACCCTTAGGTGCCTGACATAGTGTCTGGCATATAGTAGGCATTCAAAATGGCCTATTTATTTCAATTAGTAGTTGATACAATGAATTTCAGTGGAGTCAAATAATTTGGACAGGTGCTTGGAGCTCACTGTCATGAAGATTGATCTGTAACATTGCTTTAGTCACTTCATAAGTTTGTTTGCAGTAGAACGATGAGCCATTTATTCTTAGCCCTATTGACTATGTGTATGTGTTCCTTAACTATGAAAAGATTACCCAATAACCATAGAATTCAAATGATTTTATTATGGAAACTTATAAAGTGAGAATAAATCAATGTCAGTGATGCTATAAACTAGTTAATAGAAAAGAATTCACCTGTTTCATTTTTTTATCTTGATCATTTCTTTATTACAAGAGAATGTATATATGTAGTAAAAATTCAAATAATAGAAAAATATAGAAAGTCAAAAATCCTGGTAATACTATCAAAGAGGCAATGAATAGTCTCTAAAAGATTTTATGTATCTTCTAATTTTGCCTACACACGTAACATAATTTTAAAACAAAAATAGTTAGGCTAGTCACTGCTTTATAACTTGCTTTTTTCCCACTAATATATTTCAAACATCTTTATCTGTGTATGTGTGTATAATCTACCTCTTCTTGCATTGTATCCTTAGTTAGTATATCTTTATAAGTATATCTTTAAAACTTTACTTATACAAGGATACTTCAAATGGTTCATGGAAAAAATAGAGTTAAAAGATAATAGGAATCTTTCCATGAACTTTTTGAAGTACCCTCGTAGCGACTTGAGCAATAAGGAAACTGATGTGTCACAACAGCGGTAGGGTGGTTCTAGATACAATCAGTCAGGGTATGGCTATACTTACTGACTCTGCTGGTTCTTATCGGCTGGTAGTGAGATGGCAGCAGCTTCTCTTCCTTCAGCTTTCCTAAACTAATTGGGAAAGAAAACGGAACCACCATGATTTAATTAGTCTAATCATCATGGATGAATGAATGTTGAGCTATTTATCATCACCACAAGTATTCCATGTACCATAATTTGTTCTACTAATTTCTTATTGAAGTTTATTAAATTTTCAGGATTATAAATAATGTTATGAACATCTTTGTGCCATATAATTTTGTATGCTTGTGCAAGAATTTTTGTAGACTAGATTCCTGGAGTAGAATTCCTAGATCAAAGGAAGTTGATAGACACTGTACACTGAAGTTCTAATGTGTAAAATATTTATATACCTACATTTATATTCCTACCAATAGAGAACCAGTTTTCCGGACTTCACATCAGGACTGTTTATTTTTTATCGATCTGTCTTACTGGGGCTCTGCCAAGGGGGCAGACTATGTGCTACAGTAGCTTTACCTGATTTCTAATAGCATGCATAAGCCATGGCTGCGTATGCATAGGATGCATAAGCCACAAGTTTTTAACGGTTGACTTACAGAAACACTGTTTATTAAATTTCTACTGAATATTACTGATTGAATTGCAGAGATAGTATTTACCTTACCCTGTCTTGCTGCCTCCATTCTCTCCCTCTGTCTCACGTAACAGAAAACTGAATACAAAATAACATCCAGTCCTTAAAATGCAGCTTTGAGACAGGGAAAATTGGTGCTAGTTAAGATGGGAAGACAGCTTCAAAGATAATTCACCCACTGTATATGAGCAAATAGGTAGTCTAGGCAGCCCACCCACATGAAGTGTGAGAAGTTGAAAAGAAAAGGCACCGCAGCCCTAAAAACACTGTGGAAGAAGAAGAAAAAAAGGGGATGCAGAAGATGAAGAATCTGGAAGAAGATGCTACCCAAGGACCAAAAACAAACAGAGAGCACCACACAGTTTACCATAGAAAAATGTTATTAAGGATATGAATTCAATAAAGTAAGAGCAAAGATGAGATGATAAAACAGAATGAGGTGGAGGAGATTGCAAATTCTTTAAATAAATTGGGAATCCAAACCATACCATTACAGATCATAAATTAGAAACATCAAGAAACAGGGCCAGTCTGTGGCTCACTTGGGAGAGTGCAGTGCTGATAACACCAAAGCCACGGGTTTGGATCCCATATAGGGATGGCCGGTTCACTCACTGGCTGAGTGTGGTGCTGACAACACCAAGTCAAGGGTTAAGATCCCCTTACCAGTCATCTTTAAAAAAAAAAAAAAAAGAAACATCAAGAAACAGAAACAAGTTAGAAAATGAAGCTTTAGTTTTCCATGGAGGAAAGGTTTGAGCTAATTAAAATGAATGAGGAGTAGGGAGGGAGGGGTTGGGAAGAATAAAGCAATTAGAGAAGATGTGATAAATATAGAAACATTAGACCAGTTAGTGTCCCTAAAGTACAAAACAAAAAATAATTCAAAGATATGCTAGAAGACATATCTTTTCCCCAAATGAAGGAATTATTCAATTTGTACATTAAAGGAACTCGCTATATCAAGAAAATAATTGAATGAATTAGCGTTGCAGAACAGAATGTTAATACTATAAAAAATAATATAAGCAATAGGAGTTGTATAGTGGGGGAAGGGGAGGTGGGGAAAATATAATTGTACCCCTCATCCCCAACTGTTCTGGCTATCCCCAAATGCTGAGCCTATTTGGTACAACCTCTTCGGGGAGTAAGGATTAAATGAAATTCTATATGCTGAAAAATGAGTCCCCACCTTATACCTAGCCCTTTTCCCCTGCTTGGTCCAGAGTACTGGCAGCCGGGTTTATGCCATCTATGCAGAATATTGAAATATTTCTTTTTGGGGAGAATAGTACAATAGAAAAACAGATACTGACTTTTGAGGGTCCTCTAAGGAAAAGGCAGGGTTTCTACCCAATCCTTGGACTGTGAAGCCCAGTGATTGAATCATCTTACTCATGCACAGTGAGCATCCAATCAACTGTTTGTTGTTTCACTTTATTGTTTTTTATTTATTTATTTATTTATTTATTTATTTTTGTCTTTTTCCGTGTCCGGCAATGGATCTCAACCCTCAGTGTTGCCCCCGTACCGGACCGGGGACCGGCAATGGGATTGCAACCCTCGGTGTTGCTCCCACACCTCGCTCAGCCAGTGAGCAGGAACCGGTCTGTATGTGGGATCCGAACCCTCGGGCGGGAGCGCCGCCATGCTTCCCAAGCGGCACACTATCCAGTGCGCCACCGAGCCGGCCCTTTGTTGTTGTTTTAAAATAGTTTTATTGAGATATAACTGTATGCCATAAAATTCACCCATTTAAAGTGCATGATTCAATGATTTTTTGGTATCCACACAGTTGTACAACCATCACCACAATCTAATTTTAGAACCAGTTTCATTTTATCATACCAAAATGAAACTATGACTATTAGCAGTCATCACCTAGTCCCACCCTTCTCTTCCACAGCACAGTTTAGGCAACCACTAATATATTTTCTGCCTCTGTAGATTTTCGTAAGTCTGGACATTTCATATCGGTGTTGTAATTAGAATGAGAAATGAAGAGTCACCAGGCATTTGAGGTGTTACTCAAAATCCAGAAATGAAAACAACAAGAAGGGAATTCGGTGGAAACAAATGCAATATAAAGACCAGAAGATAACTTTTAAAAACTTACATTTTTTATATCCATAGAACATGAACAGGAGGCAATGAAAGGGAATATTCGGAGAAAAGCTCTTTGGAAATAAAATACTATGGAAAAAAATTCAGCAGAAGTAGAGACAAATTTTAAAAGGCCCCTTAGTCAAACAAAAAGGCAAAGTTATGGAAAATGACTTAAAAGGTAAGAAAAGCAGAGATTAGTTCAAGGTAATAATAGCATTACCAGAAAAAGAGTAAGGAAAACAAAATTCTTAAGAAATCTGGGCAGAAAAAAAATCTTTAAGTAAAATAAAATTTTGAGAACCAAAGGACCTATGATTCTTGATTAAGAAGGCCCATATATTTCCAGCATATGGGTGAAAAGACACTTCAAGACACATTTTTATGAAATTTTAGGTAACTCGAAATAGTTGATTCTAAAAGCTTCCAGAGACTGGGAAAAACATGTTGCTTACAGGAGACAGGGAGCCAGAATGGCACTGAACTCAGGGAGAATCAGAAAACCATGGAGCAATGCCTTCAAGTATTGAGGCAGTTGATTTCCAACAATTGGAGTAAAGTCATTTTCAGACTTTAGACATCTCTAAAAATTTAGTTATCATGTACCCTTTCTCAGGAACCTATTGGAGGATGTGCTAAAAAAAAAAAAAAAGGAAAGCAAAAGGATATTTGCAGGAGGAAATCATGGAATGCAGGAAAGAGGAATGCAAAAGAGGCAAAGGGAACCCACAAGATGCTGGGGAGGGACCTCCCGGGACACAGCTGTGCAGAAGGCCTAGCGAGCAGCCAGCCCAGGCTGGATCAGTGAGGGGCCTCCAGAAAGAAAGAGGGGGAGGTGAGAGCAAGTAAGCATTTAGAAATGCTATTTCGTTTCTATGGAATATTTGAAGATAATTTAGTGACACATATATAAGCAAGTGGAGGGGGAGAGAGTTCTTTACGTCTAAGGAAAATTTTAAGTTACATTTACTATGAGAAAAGAAATGTAATTGTGGTTCACTGTGATTAGTATTTTTGTAATCATGATAATGTAGACCCTGTGCTATTGATTCAGCCAAGAGGAGGAGATGTTACCTTTGGAGAGGGGACGATGAGTCAGGGAGAAATGTGTATGTGGAGGTGGAGCTTGTGGGTAAAAGGTACTTAGTCCTCTACTCCCATATTAGAAAGCAGAGAGTAACTAAATCTTGAAAAATCTATACTTAAGTTGTTTTCAATATGAGGTAAATAGAAGAAACAGCAAAAAGAGTTGAAAGTGTCTACCTCAAGAGCAGAAATCAGGAGTGGAGAGGGATG
Source organism: Galeopterus variegatus (assembly GCF_000696425.1). Taxonomy (NCBI): domain Eukaryota; kingdom Metazoa; phylum Chordata; class Mammalia; order Dermoptera; family Cynocephalidae; genus Galeopterus; species Galeopterus variegatus. Next base: position 70,468 of record NW_007727283.1, on the reverse strand, counting down.
GAGGAGGAAGCTACTATTTTTATTATTAGTTTAATTGTAATCCTTGACTTTAAAGGTATTACATATATTATTTTGATAAATATAAGCTTTTTATTTTAAAAAAAAACAGGCTACAGTTTTTTTCTATCTTTTAAAATAGGTCTTGGTTCCATTTTTTCTACATTTGTTATATGTAGGATTATAAACACTCTTAGATACACCCAAAAACAACCTCTTGGATGTTTGCACTTTTTATTTTAATAAACATCAGAGAGCCACAAGTGTTCTGGAGCAATGAAAAATGTGACAACGTAACTGTTGCCCTTCAGCCCAAGGAACTTGGAGCTTAAAGGTTAGGTACGTTACGTATATGAATCTTACTGAAATGTCTCTTATCATATTGCTGCCTTGACATAAAACCTTGCCTGGCTCTCTTAGTTTGACATTTAAGACTGTTCCAAATTCCTAACCCTAAATCTTCCACAATGAGATACCATTTTGTACCCACTAGGATGACTGTAATCAAAAAAGATAATGACAGGTGTCAGGAGGATGTGGAAAAATTGGAATCCTCATACACTGCTCTAAATAGGAATGTGAAATGGTTCAGCTGTTTTGGAAAAGTCTGGCAGTTCTTCAAATGATTAAACATAGAGTTACCATATGACCCAGTAATTCTAACTCTTGGTATAATCCCAAGAGAATTGAAAACACATATCCACACTGAAACTTGTACATGAATGTTTGTAGCAGTATTATTCATAATAGCCAAAAAGCAGAAACAACCCATATGTGCATCAACTGTTAAACAGATAAATAAAATGTGGACTATCCATACAAGGTAATATGATTGAGCCATAAAAAGGAATGAAGTACTAATAATACATGCTACAATATGGATGAACCTTGAAAACATGCTAAGTGAAAGAAACCAGTTGTATAATTCCATTTATATGAAATGTCCAGAATAGACAAATCCATAGAGACAGCAAGTAGCTGAGTGGTTGCCTATGGCTGGGGAGATGGAGAAATGGGGAGTAACTGCTAATGGGTACAGGGTTTCTTTTTGGGGTGATGAAAATGTATTCAAATTGACCATGGTGATGGTTGCGCAACTCTGAATGTACTAAAAACCATGGAATTGTATACATTAAATGAGTGAATTGTATGGTTGGAAAAAGATTTTCTGAGATAGTTTTTCACTGTACTTAATAAAGCTGTTACTTAAAAAAACCCTAACTCTAACCTGCTTTTCCAGCCTTATTTCCTGTTCTTCCACTCAGCCTCAACCAACTTTACGTTCTCTTGTCTGTAGTGCAAGCTCCTTCTCCAGTTCTCCAGTTCAAGACCTAACACTACCTATTCTTTCAAATCTAGCTGAACTTCCTCCTCTTTAATAAAATAGAAAAAGTAAATTCTTCCCAGCAGAAAGTAATCTTTGTGTTCAACCTCTACCACATCTCCAGGCACATCACTTTATGTATTGCAGCATAGAGCTGTTGTGGGTTAAGTGGAGGCTAGTCAACATTTGTTAGCCACATATAGTCTGAAATTACCATAGAAAATCCTTCAAATTGCCTGATCAGGACAATTTTCTTAATGTTCAATGTGGCCAGTTTTTTTCCCTTTCAAGATTGGAACAGATCTTTGTTCTGTTCTGAATGCTAGTTGAAGAAACTGACTTACATTTATAGGTGTTTATAAAATAAAAAATACAAACAAAGCCCAGCTAATAATACAAATTTGGATATATTGTGATTGGCTCCAATCCCTTCTCAGCTCCAGTTCTCAACAGAAACAAGCTAAGGATTTTATCTTGCATAGGTGGTGGGTGTGTGAGATTGATGGGTGAGGGAGGGATTGGTTTATGAACTGACTTATCATTTGGGACTCCTTTAATTCAGAGTACATTTTGTGTGCAATAATTGGCCTGTTTCTAATTAAAGAAATCATCTAACAAAAAATTGTTTTTACTTTTTTCCCCATCCTAGCTGGAAGATGCTACTTTTTTTTAACTTCACACAGTAACTCCACTCAGCATTTTAAGCAATTGAATATTTGGACCCCAGTTATTGCACTGTGGTGGGCTTTTACTCTACTGTAACCAGACTCGTGTTCCACATGACTAAGTGTTCACACACTATGAGAAGGCGGCTCAAATCAAGACCTTCTAAGAGAATAGCAGAATCATGTTTGTCTACCTATATACTCTAAGATGTACACATAATAAATAGGAATGGTAGGCAAAAATCCCTGGATCTTTTGAATTTTTTGTTCTTGTTTTCTATCCCTTCCCTGCCAAATAAATAGAGTTGGTTTGTTTAAATGAAATATGTGATAAGAAAGACTAGTTGAAAAATTGATGCTTTATCCATACTATTATAGCTGTTACCAAGGGGAAAAATAAAGCAAAACTGGATCTATAACATGATGCACTTGAGTTTTGTTTTTAAGGACATATACATATGTACATGTACACTTATGCAAATATGTATATATCCTTCAGAACAAAATTGTGTGTGTATTTGTGCATACATAAAATATTTTTGGAGGGATATATCATAATTTGGTAATAGCAGTTGCCTCTGGGGAAAGGAACCAGGAGTTACAGATAGTGGTAGGAGGAAGATTTAGCTGAAATGCTTTCATATTGTTTGACTCTTACTATGTGCATATGTTACCTTTACAATGGAAAACATTTATATCTTCTTACCAATTAGTTGTTAATAATTTATGGTAAATATTTATATTTCAGTTTGAGATGCTCATTTAAAATGAACAGAAAATATATGTATAGTATAAATTTGTGCTATTCGTTGTTCGATTCTCCAGCAGCTAAAATATATGCCGCCAATGATTTACACATTTGTTTTTTACAGAGTTACATCCATTTGGGAAAATAGTCTCCAGATCACTACAATTTCTAGTTTTGTAGGAGCATGGCTTGGAGCATTTCCTATTCCACTGGATTGGGAAAGACCATGGCAGGTTGGTTTCAATTACTGAAAGTAACAAAATAAATGTTTGTACAATGGTAGTAAAACTCATGAAGCAAACTAATATTTATATGTAAATTGTTTTGTTCAATCAAGTAGAGGTACCAATTCTGTCACTGTTAATAGGTGGCTTCTTACTGGGTCCTTTCCCAGTGCCACAGGCATCAAGGTTAGCCTGGTTCTGTCTTTCAGCACTATTTTTTCTACATGTATAGATGAATAGACAACCTTACTTTGTGAATACATACAGGAGTTGTTTTAAAAAATTAGGTTAGAAGTTGCAAACATTTCCTATTTTAAACTTTGATATTCACTGCCCTTGTGGTCTTAGATGCATATTTTCTTAACTTGATTGATGGCCAAATTGAATGTTGATCTTGAAATATTTTAAAAAAGCATATAGCAAAGTAACTTTTGAAATAGTGGTATATGGTATCAGAGGAAGCTCACAAACATCAGATTTTTCATTTCCTATCACAACAGGATAAAGTTAATATACTAGGGAAAGCACTGTGAGGTAAGTGCTCTTTTTATTCCTATTTTACCGATGAGGAAACTCCCTCCTAGAGGATATGTAACATTCCCAAGGTCATTGAGCTAGTAGGTGATGTATATATCTTTATCTTAACTTTTAATGACTGTACTATGCCATTATATAGTTACTCTATACTTTATTTAAGAAATTCACTATTGGTCATTTAGATTTTGCCAATATTTTACTGTAATAAACACTGTTGTGATAAACCTCTTTGAATCTATAGCTTCATGATTTTAAAAAATTGTTTTCTTAGGGTAATTTCTCCTAAATAGAATTATGGTATTAAAAAAATAAATGTGCTTTCTTTTTGCAACATGAGGGAAACTTTTTTCTTATCACAAGGATAATATATATTTATTTAGAAAATTTAAACAATATTAATAAATAAGGAAGTAAAAATTACTTTTTTTCCAAGCACCTAGAGGAAACACGCATTTGTATTTTGGTGATAATTTTTGCAGCGCTTTCTCCGTGTGTATAACTACTCATGTATAACTACATGTTATTTTTAACCCGCTTTTCTCCAAGCACCTAGAGGAAACACGCATTTGTATTTTGGTGATAATTTTTGCAGCGCTTTCTCCATGTGTATAACTACTCATGTATAACTACATGTTATTTTTAACCCGCTTTTCCCCCCTCGGCAGTATGTTATGGAGATTGTTCCATGTCAACGAAAACTTTCATATGTGAATGTCCTTCACAAAGTTCATGGGAAGATTGTATCATCTTCAGTCTAACACACTCTCCCAACTCAGCTATTTTTGTCAGTTTTGTATTATATTTTAATTCTATTTTTTCATGAAAATTTGAAGTCTCCTCTAGGTAATACTCCATTATTTGGGTAAATTAGTATACCAATTTTTTATGAATGGACATTTAGGTTGTTTCCAGTTTCACTATTATTATATTATTATTAATTATGGTATTTTCATCCTTAAACATACATCTTTGCATATTTGTCCAATTTTCTCTTTAGGGCAAATTCCTAGGTAATGAATGGCTGGATTGAGTCTTTCATACATATCTCACTTGCCATATTTGGGATCCAGATTGTGTCTTACACGTAACTGTCTAACTTTATTCCCATTCTTTATGCTTCTGGTTAGATGTTGTGTCTCCCTAACAGTTGAGTTGTTCTTTCACATTTAGTGAGTCTGGTGGGCTTGCTCGTCCCTGTTTTGATTCTTTATCCACTGTATGTTATAAAATCCCTAGAGGTTTGTGGTGTGTAGTGTCACTGATACCCTTCCCAGGTTTTATGCTGATAAAGGTGTCCTTTACATTTCCTTGGCCATCTCATGATCACCCGGAGATGGGGATTCATCTGGACTCAAGTTGACATTTTATGAAAGTCATCTATACTTAATTGAACAGAGTGTCAATGATTTCTAAATTGGTGGACAATCAAAATCATTGACAAGTATACATAGAAAATTGTTTTAAATGCTAGTAAATTCATTACTTTTAGATAATGTAATTACATCTGAATATGAAGTATTTTTTAAAATTAATTATGTATGTATTTATTTTTGGTGGCTGGTGGTAAGGGATCCAAACCCTTGACCTTGGTATTATAACACTGTGCTCTAACCAACTAAGCTAATAGGCCAGCCCCTTAAAGTATTGATAAATAAAGCACCATGGGACATCAGCTTTAATGAGTTGGTAAGATAATGTATATTAACATATCCGTTTGTTTATATCTCAGAGTGTAAAAGTTTGGTATGTTAAGCATAGTTGTATTTTTTGTTTACAAGACTATGCAGAAGTAGAAACTGAATTATGGGGAGTAGGTGTCCTTTTAAAATCTGGGTTTAGGTTTGCTTAGAAAATATATGTTAATTATTTGCAATTCAGTTATCCATATTTGGATTGTTCAGGCTTTTAACTGACTCATTTTTCTACCTCAGTGCTTGCTTACAATAAGGGGTGAGCTGGATCCAAATTGACAGTATCAGACTTTTAAAATTAATACAGTTTCCATTTGAATTATTGACTTTTTAAAAAGACTTTCTAGTTAGCTAGTTTAAATATGTAACAAGTGTTTGTCTTCATTAAGAATGTTTTGTTCAGCCGGAATATTATTGGCCCTTTAATTATCGTTAACTATTGGGTTGTTTTTAGAATATTCCAAGTTAATGATCCATGTATTCAATACAGCCCTTTTAAATTACAATACATACTGTTGGGGGAATGACAGAATTGATGTGTAATTTAAAATCTTTTATACCTGCCCCTTTCCCTTTTAGCAGTTATTTACTCATAAACTAGAGAAATGATGAGGTTTTATTTTTTCTTTCACTTTTTATTCTGGGCAATGTTCTTTGGGTTTTTTGTTGTTACTGGTTTTTTAAAAATAATTATGACTACACAAAACAGAATCTGCCAGAAAAGCAGTAAATAAGGTAAGGAAATATGGCATTTTCTAAAAATGGACATTTTGTTAGAACAAAATTTCATGAGAAGATAGTACTGTACACACTTTAAATATCTAAAATACAACATGTATTTAGAAAATATTTTAGGGGCCGGCCCGGTGGCGCACTGCTACAGTGCGCCGCTTGGGAGCGTGGCGGCGCTCCCGCCGAGGGTTCGGATCCCACATACAGACCAGTTCCCGCTCACTGGCTGAGCGAGGTGCGGACGCAACACTGAGGGTTGCGATCCCGTTTCTGGTCCCGGTCCGGTACGGGCACGACACTGAGGGTTGCGATCCGTTGCCGGTCATGAAAAAAGACAAAAAAAAGGGAAAAAAAAAAAAAAGAAGATATTTTAGTTTTCTGTTCCTTGTAGCCCGATACAAATTTGATGTTTGTGGTAAAGCAAGATTTTCTGGATTGAGATCTGGTTTCATTTATACTATAAAGAGAAACAAGATTATTTGGTTATGCAGTTATACCTTTTTAAAAAACACACATGTGCGCACATACACAAACCCCCACAAAAACTGTTACATGTTTTAATTCAATTTTCTCTACTTTGAACTCAGATCTGACATTGTATAACCTGAGGCAATGCATAAGATTATAGTGATGTGTGTTCTGTGATGAGCAAGTTCAAGCATATTTATACTTTCTCAATTGTTTCGGCAATGCATAAGATTATAGTGATGTGTGTTCTGTGATGAGCAAGTTCAAGCATATTTATACGTTCTCAATTGTTTCTTCATTAGATGATTGGAAAGACCCATTGAAAATATGTAATCTCAACGAAAAAGTTTTTTCACTTAATTGATTTTAAGAAATGACAACTGATGTAAGATACTAGGCATCTTTATAGCTGAAGGAAGCCTTCCGTTTGCAGAAGGGAGCAATGGGATTTGGTTAAGGAGAATATGGTAGAGTAGCTACCCACTACATTGTTGGTCATCTTTGTTGTTGTTGTTGTTGTTTTTTAAATATTTGAAAGTCATCTTCTCTTCTCTGCCTTAATTATTTGACTTAAAATATCAACTTCCCATCCCAGACAGCCTTCTTCACTCCCAGGGAAAGCTTATAGTCACTGACAGAATAAATATTTGGACTGCAGAAAACCTTTGTACATCATAATTTGATTCTTGATCTGCTATAATTGATTTGCTAATCAATAAGTATTTGTTGAGTTGTTACTATGTGCAAAGCATATTTGTATATTTTATGTGAGTGTAACACATACTTTAATATCACCCATGACTGGAATTTATTTAATAACAATAACTTAGATTCAGATTGTGCTTTAGATTCAGATTTAATAAGTTTTAAGTATTTCATAGAATAGCTAGGTGTGAGCTTTTCATCTGGGAAATGTCTTAATTCTCTCTCTTATCAAAACATGGGCTAATATGTCATGTTATAAAAAAAATTAGTGGGAGGTTAAGAAATGTTTTTGGTTATTCTGAGCAAAGGAAATTGACCATGATGTTTTTAAACCTACATGTTTTATTAATAGGTAGGCAGATAACATGATGATTAAGGGCTCTGGCATTAGATTACAGGTTCAGATCCTGGCTTTGCCACTTGCTGGTAAGGATTAAATAATAAAATCCTTTTAAAATACTTAGCTCAGCACCTGACACATAGTTACTGCTTAATTAATGTTATAGGCATTTGTGACCTGTAAAAGGAGTAGTTTAATGGCTATATTTTTAGCATTCCAAAAAAATGCAAATTCCATTATTTATTTGAGTTCTCATGTGTTAGAGCGTATATTAATTGTCTTGGTTTATTGTTTTATTCTTTCTGCCCAGCGGTCCTTCAGTTGGTAGAGTAACTGTTAATTTGTCTTTTTATTCCTCCGGTATTTAGTTATGCCAATTTAGGGTATTTGGAATTCATATAATTTTCAATCCTGTTGGATATTTCAGATGACAGTAGAAAGAAAATGTAACATTTGTAGATCCATGGGGCTTGGCACTGTCACAAAAGTAACTTATTCCTTATTTACAGTAACTATAGTGCAAGGTAGGTTTCATTACACTTTTTACAACTGTAGTGCAAGGTAGGTTTCATTCCCATTTTTACAACTAGAAAGTCAAAGTATGGGAGAGGAGGAGTACACATCCTGCTCAGCTTTACTTGGCTGTACGAAGACGACTTGGGATTCAAAGAAGAGCCCGACTACACCATGATTCTCTTCATCACTAGAGACCAAAACAGCTTTTTTTTTTTTTTCTTTTTTCTGGCAGCTGGCTGGTACAGGGATCCAAACTCTCGACCTTGGTGTTACACCACCACATTCTAACCAACTGAGCTAACCGCCAGCCCACTTTTCTTTTTTAAAAATGGTCATAGCTTAGGTCTCTTTGGAATAGCTCGAGTAGTTACTATATTGCATTTCTTTCCCCACATTGTTTCCTTTTAATGTCATGACCACTCTGGTGGTGTCTATATTTTAGGCCCTAATTTAATACATTTGGAGGAGAGTATTTAAAACTAATATGCAATGCTTTTGTTGTCCAAAAAAACCCACAAATGCCTTTAAACTGTGGCCCTCAATGCTACTATCTCTAAAAGAAATTGAAGCAGATAATCAAGTCTTGTAGGATACTTGTTTCTTATAAAGTTAAAAAGCAAACTTGATATAATAAATTATTTTAAACAACTAAATCAGAAACTTTTAAATTCTAGACACTTGAGATTGTCTTCAAAATTTTAAATTGTTTAAAATATTTGTACTTATTCCCATCAGATATGAGATAAATGAGGCATTGTACTTAAAAATTCTTTTTTGTTTTCTCCAGTTTTACCAGGTTAAAAATTTAATATTTGTGAAACATATATGTTCATTTTCTAAACTCAGAGTTGCCACAGATAATTCTTTCATAAACTGAAACTAGAGATCATAGGATTATACCTAAATTAATTACTGCAGAATGCTGGAGAGAGGGATAAAACTAAGATTATGGATTTGATTGATTGAAGAGTTACATGTTTCTAGGTTAACTGGTATTTCTCTTACCAAAGGGATTATATCATGCTCTAGACCAAAATAAAATATTAATTTATATGAATGATTTATATTTTTCATGCATGGGGAAAAAAATATTTAACTCTTAACCAACAGAAACTTGTTTTGAATTTAAAGGATGTGTTCATCATGTTGCTACTGTTCTGCTAGCAGGATTTTCATGAGAGAGAATAATGCTTGCCAACTTAACTCACTTGCATGAATTGTGGCCAGGACCACTTAGTGTCACTTTGACAGTAATTCCAGACCAGAGACTACACACCTCTTCACAAATAACTCTTCCCAAATCTGTGTTCTTAGTCATAGGAGGTCAGTGCTGTGCATACACGTTGGAGCAGATTTACAACTAGAGAAATGTATCCAGATGAGTAGATTTATCTGTACATGTATTCCTCCATCAGACAATAGCATTTGCTTTAGGAATATCTGGAAAAACATATTGCTCAGGACCAAATTCAGAGGAAAATATAAATGATCATTTAAAACCAGTAGAAGGTGAGAGGGCTTTGAAAGATGAATTTTATCAGTCATGCAAATGCAAATTCGTGATAAGCCCAATAAACAAAACAAATATTTTAAAAAGTAGCTTGTGAGAGATTTAGAACTAGCTGCCTGGGTTTTTATCTTCCTTTTTTCTAAAGAGAGAGCCAATAATCCTAATGGTTGTGAACTGTTCTAAATGTTTCTAGGTGTTCTGTTCTGTGGATACGTCAGTTTCTCCATGTTATCTGTGATGGCATATACCTCCCCCCAAATTATTACATTAAATTATTAATAATTAATTTTCATTATATTGAGACATGTTTTTAAGAACTGACACTAAAATTTATCTATAATTAAATAATTTAATATTAGTTTGCACCTTACCTGCTTGGTATTAGTAGGGGCTTAATAATTAATTTTGAATGAATGGTGTCATTCATATGAGACTTTTAAAATGACACAAATGTCTACAAGTGATTGGTTTAAATCCAATATCTACATTTATTTTGCTTCTTAAAATATATGAAAAATGACAGCTAGGAGCAGGGAATCACTCTTCTGTTTCTGAGGTGAGGCTACAAATGGTTAATGTACTGCCAGTATATGGTATAGCTCCTGAGAGTTTTCCCTTGTAAGCTTTATATTCCCCAGATGTTCCATGTGAAGAACAGCATGTATTAAAGATGATTGCATTACCCAGGGTAAGGGAATAGTTCCTACCGCACAGTGTAACATTACTCATGAACTACTGTATTTGTTCTAAACTACTGGTTCTATTTATTGCCTAGCAGTGTCAGTTACCTAAGAAATACTTATATTAGTGTTCATATAAGTTTAATTTTTCCAAGTTAAAATATGTAATATACAGAATAATACTGGTAAATGGTACTTTACAGCTTTTATGACAGATTTTAAAATATTACTTCATTTAATACAACAGCCCCACATTTTAAGTACAATAGGTACTACGGTCCCTGTTTGCAAACTGGGACTCTGAGGCTCAGATGCTAAGTAACCTGGCCAAGATCATCCCCAAAACTCAGATCATTATCACTCCACTGCCCCATGCTGCTTTCCAAGAAAAGCAAAGTTAAAGCTCCTAAATAGAATATGACATATTTTAGAAAGTAGCTTAGTATTTTAGTATATTTTAAAACTTTTTGTTGAACATTTTAAACTAATTTCAAAAAAATTATCATCATTACCTAATATCAAATAAATGATCGTCATGTAGGAAACCTGCAGCAGCTTATAAATTGCCATAGTCAGTCATGACATGCCAAAGTAGCTGTTATGTAGCCTATCAAAAACTTGTGGATATAATTTTAATAACATTACAAGTTTCAAAACCTATTTGTATTTAATATGTATGAAAGGATTTTATAAGTAATAACGTGCCTATTATAATCAAGTAAAATATACTTAAACTTTACTCTTAAATCATGTAATTATGAACAAGTGCCATCTACGTCATTGAAGCTGATCCTTAAAATTCTGAAACCCAAAAGGTTACCATATTTCTTTATCCAACAAGAAGTTAAAAAAAATACTTGTTAAGGTAGAGTGATGCAGAGTGCAGGCATTCTGTGAACACCTGAAACTATATCCAGATTTATATACATGAGGGTACTTCAAAAAGTTCATGGAAAAGTGGAATTAAAAGATACTATGAGGGCTGGCCCCGTGGCGCAGCGACGCTCCCGCCGCGGGTTCGGATCCTATATAGGAATGGTTGGTGCGCTCACTGGCTGAGCGCGGTGCAGGTGACACCAAGCCAAGGCTTGCGATCCCCTTACTGGTCACAAAAAAGAAAAAAAAAAAAAAAAAAAAAAGATACTATGAGGGCTGGCTGGTTAGCTCAGTTGGATAGAGTGCGTTGTTATAACACCCAGTCCAGGATTCGGATCCCCATACTGCCCAGCCACCAAAAAAAGAAAAGACAAGAAAAGAAAAAAAGCTAATATGAATCTTTCCATAACTTTTTTGAAGTACCCACGTGTGCGTGTGTGTGTGCGTGCACGTGTGTGCGGGCGATGTTTGCTAAGGAAACGTGAATTCTATTAGATGTAGTTTTAAAAGATATTTTTAAGGTGCTTGCAGAAAATTTGGGCAGATTCTTTTTTTAGTAGGCTGTGTATTTGGAGGATGACACTGTTCCAGATTGTAACGACAACTTATTTTATGTGCACTTATTGGAATATGAACTAAAAGATGATTATCAGTTACAGTTTACATGTACTGGTAACTTGCACTATGGCAGATACCGTTACAGGTATGTTTTTGCTTGTTGGCACTGGCCAGTATGGGGATCTGAACCTTTGACCTTGGTGCTTTTAGTTCCACTCTCTAACCAAGTGAACCAACCTGCCAGCCCTATGGTATGGTTATAAGTAGTGCCTAGTGCATTATTTCGTTAATTATAACAGCCCAAGAGGTGAGTTATATGATGTTCTTCATTTTGCAATTGAGGAAACCAAGGCACAGAAAGTTAGGTGTCTTGCCCAAAGTCACATATTTAGTAAATGGCAGAGCCAAGACTCAAATTCAGTCGGTCTAATACCAAAATCAGTATTCTTAATCACTATTTTGTACTACTTAGAACATGCTTTGAAAAATATCGGGGACTACATAGATAATAGTACATTTTTCCATTCCTAAATTGTAAGCAGACAACTCTAGAGTAATGTTTGATCAGAAGAGAGCAGTATATGGTCTTCAGGTGGAAATAACCTTGTATAATTTTGAAATGTCTTTCCACGAACAATAATATTGATTTGTATAGAAGAGAAAACATACAAAGTTTATATCTGTATTATGTATTAGGAGTTTGTTTTTTAGCTTATTAAGATGAAATTGTCTTATTTCTGAGAAAAAAATAACATTACTGGTACCAAGTACCCAAACCCTATGCTAACATAAGGCCTTTGTTATTGTTGATTATTTTGAGAACACTGGCTTTTTTGGTTTAAGTGATGAAAAATACATAATAAGGAGTCATGTGATTTAGAGAAAGGACAATTATAGTACTCTGAGCAGGATACTTTTTTCATATAATGTAACCACTCATTTTTTAAAACACGTTTTTCTTTTTAAAGGTGATCTTAATTTTATCAACTTGCGTAGTATTTTATTACACTATGCAACATGGTTTCTTCTAGTGATTTTTTAAAAAAACATTTAAATTTATTAAAAATGATAAAAAGGGATTATCATTTGGTGGCAAAAACTTGTGAATGACTTCCTTTACAAGAAAAGTCTTTGTTTTAGGTTTTCTATTTTCCTTAAACAAAACAAGATAATTATATATGGCCATCTCAGATTACCATAATTTAGAGAAATGTTTATAGTGATGCAGCTGAGTTGTCTGCTTAGATGATGCCATTAAAAAAAATTCCTGTTTGTGGCTTGAAGAATATTAAATAGAAACATTTCCATATGAGACAAGGAAATGGTTTTAAGTGGGAAACTTTAAGATCTAATTATTAAAATACATGATTAAGTTAGGATTGTTTGACAAGTCAGTATGAATTCTGTTGCCATAAGGTAGTTTTTTAAATTTTAAAGCAATTATAAGAAAGTTAGTAGGAAGTTGCTTGAGGAGTGGTTACTAATGGGTAACCTCTCACAACTCCCTTCAATTGCTCCTTTGTCCTTCCCTATCTTGGTCTACAAAAATCAGGAAAATTGCCCTTAGATAAAGAATTCTCTTTAAAATATGACTGTGTTACAGCTTATTTCAGGAAAGTCAAGCAGGTCCTCTGATAAGCACAAACCTGTTCCATCACTAGCAAACAGTCTTAAAAGCCAGTCCAGCATTTTAATTTGCTGATGGCATGGATTTCTTGAGATTTACATAACACTGAATAGCAAGTGTCCCAAGCCTTAACCCCTCATTAGACAAAAGTTTTTAACCAACATTTATTTCATATTTGGTATTCTGTTGGAGGTAACGTACAGCAGCTGTTTAAAGAATGTGTGTGAATGTGTATGGATGTGTTTGAGAACAAAGAGACATACTGAAATTACAAAGTGATTAAAATAGAATTTGGTAACCCAGATTGGAATCTGGCTGGGATTCATGAAGGATTATTATTCTCCCTCCACTTTGACAGTGAGCTTTTTAACAGAGTGCAGGTGCACACTTTGCCAATGGTGAGTAGACTTGCAAGCCTGAGGAAATAAGAGGGAAGAAAATTATCCCAAATGTTTTCATAGGATGTTAAATAAAAACTACTAAGATAAGAAGTTCAGTGCTTTACATAGATAGTAAACTATGCATATTATGTTATTTGTAACCCCATGTGTTAAGAAGGGACACCATTAAAGTAACAGTCACCTAAAAAGCAAAAACCAACAAACCAGTATTTAATTTGGTATTTAAAATTAATCATTAAAAATCAAATGGAAGCAGTGTCTAAAGTAACTAAGATAATTCATAACAAAAGCCATTTATTCAAGCTCTATTTATTGGAAATATGATCATTCAGCATGGGCTAACCTAATATGTACCTGTAGAGATAGAATAAAGGTATAAATATTTAGCAAAGTTTTAAATAAGATTTCGGGGAGCCCCTGAAATTTTTAAGAACTTTAGAACTAATTCTCTATATGCAAAAACTGGTTAACTACAAATTTCTTTTAAGTTTATTCATACATGGCCTTACTTGAAGCAGTGTGTTTGCATCCACCAGCAAAGTTAATGTCAATAAAGTATTTTGAAGTATTTTTATTTCTAGGGTATTTCACTAGTTTGAAATAGTCATTCCAGTCATTAGTCTTTATTTCTATTGAAACCTAAACCTTTAATGAAGACATGCTTCTGAAAATAAGGCAACTTTTCTACAACCTGCTTATGAATAGAAAACAAATCTTTGGTTTTTAGTAAAGTGGCAGGAAGGATTTTGCAAAAAGAAATAATAAAGAACCAAAACAATTAAAAAGCTCTTAATAAGCAATGGGAAACTCCAAACCCCATCAAGGTCAATAGAGTACCTAAGGCACCTCAGGTTCAGATGATACAATCATCTTTGCTTAGAGTTCTAATAATCTATATACATGATTTTTTACCATCTTGAGAATGTGAAGCTGAAAAGGTGAGTGTCCAACAATGATTATTGTGAATAAGAAAGAAGAGAATCATAAGAGTTGATAAATGGGAAAGACACTGGAGATCATCTGTTCTACCTCCCATATTTAATAAGATGAAGAAACAGAGGCCCAGTAAAGAAACAGGTGGTACCAGTTTGCGTTTCCAGATTCCTAATCAATTTCTCTTAGGGCAAGACAGATTGTAGATTTTAACTTCCATTGGCTAGTAAAGTGAGGGTGAAGTGTTTCAGAGATGTGAATTTGAAAAAAAAAGAAAAAGAAAATCCCCATCAAATCCCCAAAGGCCAGTTGGAAATGTATAATACTTTACTGTCTTAATTCCTTTAGACCATGTATTGGACAACTTAGCTAATATGTTAATTGATTTATACAATTCCTTTCAATTCTGTCTAGAAATAGCAGACCAAAATTAAATGAGAAAGTTACATAAGATTCCATTTGAGCATACATAAGGCCATAATACTTAATGTGAAAACCACCACTTCTTAGGAGAAAGATGACATCCAATAATGTCCAGTTCAGAGAGAAATCTCCTGACTAGTTATCCAGAAGACTCTCCACTCTTCAGTCGGGAAGATGATGCTTATATTTTAAAAAAATCTCTACAAAGCTCACATACAAGACAGTACATCCTATATTTGTGACTGATATGAGCATTTAAGGCTGTCATTTTCAAGTATAAAAGTTTAGTGTTCCATTACCCAATCTATGCAATAGACATAGCTATAAACTCAAGTCATGGAAATTAACAGAAGCCCACCAAAGACATAAAGAAATCATAACTTAGGCAACCACAAGTTTAAACGTAGGAAAGGCTGGAAAAAAAATGTATGGATTAGACTATGCATCTTTAAACTGCATTAGGTTGTTCACACAGAGTTTTACCTAACACTTGTCTGTTGCATGGCATTTGGAATAAGGCAGATCCACAGCAGACCAAACAAGAATGCTGAATTAGGTAATAGAACTAGTAATTAAGACGTTTCACCTCTAACCCAGTTCTATAGCCTGTTCCCCCAGAGAAAGATTAGATATGGTTCCAGTACCGCAAGTAAACTCCACAGATGAACATGAAAATTTGTTGCCAATTTTTTTTTTCATAAGTCACCTCTAACCCAGTTCTATAGCCTGTTCCCCCAGAGAAAGATTAGATATGGTTCCAGTACCACAAGTAAACTCCACAGATGAACATGAAAATTTGTTGCCAATTTTTTTTTTCATAAGCAGAGCCTTTGCCTAGGAACCAACACGATGCACTGCTCGTGGATGAAATAAATCAACATTATTTACTTCTGGCTTGATGTAATATTGTGAAATGTAATATGGCTGGAGAAAATGGGTATTAGGAAGCCAGTATTTCATTTAACTTACACTCTAGGTATGTACATAAGTTGTAGTTCTGTCACTTCTGCTGTGGTGCCAATATCTATATCTGAAAGGTGACATCAGTTTTATTACAGAAGCAGCTGCTCTGTTATAAATTCCATGTAACATGCTCGAATTCTAGGTTTTTCCTCTTTAACACAATTTAAAGAAAGTTTCTTGTGGTTTGGTCAGCATTTCATTTGATGTACACAGCCAATGTGGGAGTTGGTGTACACAGCCTCTCATTTCATTTGATGTACACAGCCAATGTGGGAATTTTTAAAAATTTACCAACCAGTTCAGAGAGCTAAATTGAGTTCATGATTATGGCAAAGTGTGACCCAAAATTTTAACTTGTCATTTTAGCATGTATGTCATGCAGTTTGGGGAGCATCAAACTAAATCTACATTGCCAGAAGCCTTGTTATAGTTTAATGCACATTAACTAAAATGTGTACATATTTTAGTGTTCATGATAAAAGCAGTTATGACCTTATTACACTTTTGGCATTAAGAAAGCATATTAAGCTTTAATATAGAAATATTTAGGTTACACTTAACTTGTGCTCAAGTAATAAAGAAACATTTGTTCTTTTTTGATCTCATACATCCTCTCCTCAGGTATGGCCCATCTCCTGTACACTTGGAGCGACCTTTGGCTACACAGCTGGCCTTGTTATTTCACCACTCTGGATATACTGGAATAGAAAGCAACTAACATACAAGAACAATTAATTGGGGCAAAGGGAGAAGATATTTCTTTGTGCAGATTCCATAAGGGCTGTGCAGAAATGTATATGGTCAAAGCCAAGCAGTTCCATTTACAGCACTTTTTTTTTTTTTTTATGTAGTTACAACATGATGTGATTGTAGCTTTTTAAACTATGAAACCCCTGAGAGATTGTACCTTCTAATTGAAATAAAGTATTTATAATAGATTGTGGCTTCAGATGCTGTTTGCTGCTTCTTAGACCTTTAAGAAACATTCTTAAATTCTATGAATTCTGAGGACAGGTTTGTTTTTTTCTTTCAAGTTTTAAACTGCTCCGTTATCTGTAAGAGGTCTGAGTATAGCTGTAGCACATTTCATATGCTTTCTGAGAGAAATGAACAGTTTCCTTGGCCACTGAAGATGTTTTTCACGTAATCAAACAACAGTTTATACATCTTGATCCTATTCTTTTTTTTACTGTATGTTTCTTTGGAGTTAAAATGGCTATGATAGCCTCATCAAAAACAGTCTTCAGTCCCTTCTGAGTTAAAGCTGAACATTCCACATAGCAGCATGCTCCTATCTGGGAGGGAGAAAAAAAATCACAAATATATAAAATATTTTTTACATAACTGGTATAACACAAACATCATTATAAGGAAAATTATAAAATACAGCTATGCAAAAAGAATAAATTCATTATCCATATTTATAATGCCCAGAAATAGCCAACTGTTAATATAGTAGTATATATCTTTCTATGAAACTATGAGACTTCTATGAAAAATTCTTTTACTCATCATATTTATTGGTTATCTACTATATGTCAAGCACTGTTAAGGTGCTGGGGATCAGTCAACAAACCGAACAAAAGAGCAAAGTCCCTACTTTGTGGCGACTACATTCATGGTGGTAAATGCTATGGAGAAAAGGCAGAGTGAGGGAGATGGGAGTGCTGAGGACAGTGGTGGCAGTGGTCTGGGAGGCTTCTCAGCAGGTGAAGTTTGAGCAGTGAGGGACACCAAGGGGAAGTGCTCCAGGCAGACGGCACAGATGCAAAGACCCTGATGCAGGAGCATGCTTGGGACATTCAAGGAACATTATCACATTGAGAAAGTGATATTTGACCAGAGACTTGAGAGAAATGAAAAATGAATAATGTCCACATAGGGAAGAACAGTCCAGGCAGAGGGAGCAGCAAAAGTACCAAGGCCTTCAGGTAGAACCTGGGGGAAATAGGAAGGCCAGTGTGCCTGGAATACAATGAGTGAGGCAGAGGGAGCAGGGGCCTGTGAGCCACAGCAAGGTCCTTGGCCTTTGCTCTGAGTGAGCTGGGACCCACTGGAGGATTCTGAGCAGAGCGGTGATCTGATGGAACTTACACTGAAAGACTCACTCTGGCTGCTGTGTTGCAAACAGATCACCATGGGGCAGAGACAGAAGCAGAGGAGCGAGTTAGTAGCTGTTTGGGTAATTGAAGCCAGAGATGGTGGCAGCCTGAACCAGGTGGTAGAGGAGGGGATGGGGAGAAGTGCCTGGATTCCGGATATGTGCTGAAGGTATGTGGAGCAATAGATTTTGCTGAAGGGCTGAATGTAAGGTATGAGAGAAAGAGCAAGGTCGAGTATGACTTCAAGGATTTTGACTTGAGTAACTGGGGGGATAAGCTTGGAGGGTGAAATTAGGAATTCTGTTTTGGGCATGTTAATTTTGAGATACTTAGCCACCCAGATGGACTTGTTGAATGAAAAGCTCGCTACCCAAATCTAGAGTTTAGGGAAGAGGTCCAGGCTGGAGATAGAAATTTGGGAATCTTCAGTCATAGACTGTTCAAGCCACATGACTGACAAGCTCACCAAGGCCTAGGGAGTGAGTGTGGCTACAGAAGAAAAGACACTCAAGAAACTGAGTGATTGTCCCTGGGGAGATCAACCTAGGGAGGTGAAGAGATGGAGGAAAGGCCAATGAGAGGGGAGAAAAACCAAGAGAAGCCAAGTGAAGGAAGTGTTTTGAGAAGGAACCATCTGTGCCAAATGCTGCTGACAGGCCCATAAATGGAATCACATTGTTTTGCAACTACTTTTTTCCCCTTAAAACTACATAATAAATATGAACATCCCAACAGATACTGTAGTACAAATTTTTAATAGATGCAGGGTTTTTTCCCATTATAAACAATGAGGCATCTTTGTAACTATCTCTTTAGGTATGTCCCTAATATTTTTCTTTTTTTATTGTAAACTGACTAATTATAATTGTATATATTTGTGGGGTACAAAGTGACACTATATGTTGACAATGTGGAATGATTAAGTCAAGCTAACGTCTCTATCACCTCAAATACTTATTTTTGTGATGAGAACATTTGAAATTTATTCTTAGCAATTTTTAAATATACAATACACCATTATTAACAATAGGCACCATCCTGTGGAATACATCTCAAAAAATGTATTCTTCCTGTCTAACAGAAATTTTTTACTCTTTGACCAATATCCTAATAATTTTCTTAGGATAAATTCCTCCATATGGAATTGTTTGACCAAAAGTGTGCATGACTTTAAGGCTTTTGCATATTGTCAAGATTGCTTTTATTCAATGACCAACAGTGCAATAGAGTCCCAATTTCCCTGCACCCTTGGAATGGCGAGTATTGTAATTAATTTATCATTTTTGGCCAATTTTATAGGAGGAAATTAAACTTACATTTGACTACTAATGATTTTGATTTCCTATCTTCAAAGGCAGTTTGCATTTTTTGGGTGAATTTTCCTTCTTTTTAAAAAAAATTTTTATAGCAGTTTTAGTTTTACAGAGAAACTGAACAGAGTTTCCATACCTTCCACCCACCTACATTCACAGTTTCTCCTACTATTGACATGTTAAATTAGTGTGGTACATGACATTTTTAGCCTATTTTTCTATTGGGATATATGTCTTTTTCTGATTAAGTCATATGCAAGGGGTTCCTGTGTACTAAGAATGTTAACCCATTTTCTGCTATACATGTGAAGTTTGTTATATGACTTTTAACTTTATTTCTGGAATTTGATGTGGTAATAAGTTTTTATGTAGTTAAATCATCGGTATTTTCACTTATGACTTTTACCTTTATAACATTTAGAAATTCTTTCAGTCTTCAAGATTACAAAATTGAATACACAGAATTTCTAAAGCGATTTGGTAGTGAAGCCATTTATCTTTTGCTTTAGGAAAAACTGTCCTCCAGAAAGTTTTCTTGCTTTCTTCTGCTTCCTGACAGTACATTTAAAAACAGCTTTATCAGATTGTCTCCATAAAAGTCCTATTAAAAAATTGGATCCAATAATGTTAGGGCCAAATAGAGAAAAAAGTGAGCCTAGTTTTTAGGTGAAGAAGAATATAACTTAAAAGGTATTATGAGCATCACTTTTACATATTTTTCTACCCTCTTTTCATAAAAAGATTGGAGGAAATTTCAACACATTTCTTTTCAAGCCTAGCCATAATTTAGTGTTTTTAACCACAAATTTAAACTGTCATCATCTGTCACTCCACTACCTAACTCAACCAGTCAGGCATAGTACAAATGTTTAAGTAATTAAGAAGGGCTGAAAGTATCAGCACCTGTTTCTGATGCCTCTATCTGTAACTTTTTAGGAAAATAGTGCTGGCAGTGAAGTGCAGGTGGAAGGGCCTAGGCCCTGGAGGTCTAGCTTTGGACTGAAACCCACCTCTGCTATTTATTACTTTTGGGACCTTGGGCAGATTACCTGACATCTCCAAGCCTCTGTTGTCTCTTCTGTATAATGGGGACACAAGTCAGACCTACCACATTGAGTCAGTGCTAGGATTCAATGAGATAACGCCTGGCACACAGTAAATGCACAATAAATGTTAGCTTCTATTACCTTGGCTACTTTTACATTTATATTTAAATTCTGTAAATGTTCCATTACCTCTTTTGCGAGTTTCTGTCCTTGTTCCACACAAATAGGTTTTTCTTTCATATCATTCAGTCTTGCTAAAGTTTTGGGGTCATCTCGGAGATCAATCTAATTAAAAAAGGTCAGTAATATCCCTTAATATTACAAATCTTTAAAGATAAATCAAAACATGTAATCCTATTTAATCCCCAAATACCAAAAAAAAAAAAAAAAAAAAGATTAAACAAAAGAAATGAATTTTTCAAAGCTACTAATATAATTGCTTTTTTTGGCACTATTTTTTCCAAAAATATGATAGAACTTAGTGACTTAACAGCTGAGATTAAACACTTAAATCATTTGCTAAACCTTAGGCCTTGGGACCATTTGTCTGAGAGCAAATCCCCAAGACAGGCTATAGACCTAATTCTTAAATAGGTAAAATCAAAGAAGATATACCTGAGTTCCTATTAATAAAAAGGGTACATTTGGTGCATATTCCTTAAGTTCTGGCACCCACTCCTCTTTCACATTTTGAAATGAGGCTGGATTTACCACAGAGAAGCATATGAGGAAGACATCGGTCATTGGATAAGATAAAGGCCTCAGACGATCATAGTCTTCCTAGGGAAAAAAGAAAGACCTCATTATTTCCATTTCTTTCTTTTTTTGTCCCTTTTGAGACCGGCCGCACCACGCTCAGCCAGTGAGCGCTGTGAGTGCGGTCATCCCTATATAGGATCCGAACCCGCGGCGGGAGCGCCACCGCGCTCCCAGCGCCGCACTCTCCCGAGTGCGCCACGGGCTCGGCCCTTCCATTTCCATTTCTATAGTTTATGAGTAATGTGTACATTAGATTACATGGTCAAAGAAGCAAATTCAGGAGTATCCCACAGATGAAATGTGTGGCACTCTACATAAAACAAGATAATTCCATGTGTTTTGTTATTCTTCCTTCTGAAGTTCTGAACACTGGTGGGGTAAAAAAAATATGACAATATTTCTCAAAACGACCACAATGAAAACTTTGAGAAAATACATTGTGATTGCTAAATCTGTCATTAGAAACATTTTTTTTTTCCTTTTTGTCTTTTTTCGTGTCTGGCAATGGATCGCAACCCTCAGTGTTGCGCCCG
>NW_007727283.1:46083-47831 GCF_000696425.1 Galeopterus variegatus | reverse complement strand
ACCGGACCGGGACCGGCAACGGGATCACAAACCTCGGTGCTGCACCCGCACCTCGCTCAGCCAGTGAGCGGGAACCGGTCTGTATGTGGGATCCGAACCCTCGGCGGGAGCGCCACCATGTTCCCAAGCTGCGCACTGTAGCAGTGCGCCACCGGGCCGGCCCTAGAAACATTTTTAACTGAAAAGTTTGCACAAAAAACTGAATACAGCTAGAGATGTTGTCTAAGTATTATAATTTATAATAACATATACTGAATGTTTACTATGTGTCAGGTACTGATATTTATGCTCTCCCATATATTACACTTATTTAACCTTTGTAATAACTATATAAGTACCAATGTCTCTGTTTTCCATTTGAGTAAACTGAGGCACAGAAGTGAAGCAAATTGGGTAAGGATGGACAGCCAGTAAATAAAGGAGCTTGATTTCAGACTCTGGCAGTTCTGACCTTCAATCTTTCCTTTCCCTATTTGTATAGTTTTTATATTGCGTGTGTATGAAAATTTAAAGAAACATACATATAGAGTAAATCCACAAAAATCTTCCTTTTCTCCCCGACTTCCACTCCCCTTCCCAAGTGTTTCCACATACACCCTTCCCATTCTTTTTCTGTGCATGTGTACACCTACAGCTGTGATCAATCATACATCTGTGCATAAATGAGATCATGCAACAACTGTTGTTCTGCACCTTGCCTGTCCAGTCTGTCTTGGAGATCATTCCAAATCAGAACACATTAGACCACCATATTGTTTTAAACTGCTGTTTCATATTCCACAGAACAGCTATATTCCTGACAGTTGTTTTAGTCTCTATCACAAAAGGCAATAAATGCTCTGTTTTGCATAGACTATTTTGTGTGACATAAAATTCTGCTTATTTACATTCCAGTGAGTGAACAGAGGCCGGATCCCATTTTTGGCAGGGCTAGACTCTCATCTGGTTTCAAGGAAGCTTTATTTTTGGCTTAGGCCACCTTCCCTCTTAAATGACCCACTTCACTACTAGAACTACACGAATGTGAAATGAAAGGAATATTGAAAACATCTTCCACTCAAGAGTTTCAGCAGTAGTATTTCCCTCATGGAATAATTTTCCTTTCATGTCATCTTCTGACATTTTTCTTAAAATAACTTTCAACTCAAGTGTATTAATATCTCCAACTCTTGACCTCGGAGAAAAACCCTGCTGTTTTTCTGGGATGCTTTTGAAGGGCACATCTACAATCTGGAGCTGTGGGCACTGAAAGATTTCTCAGGTGTTGGCTATACAGGACAAGAGAGAAAATGCCATCCCAATCTTCTGCACCTTTTATTTTTAAAAGTGGAGGCCTTTCATTGGTTTTGACAAAAGCAGTTCTGGTGTTAAGAAATTATTAATGAAGAAATCAAGTAGAGTGGGTCTGAAATATGTTATACCCCTGCCAGTTACTGTAAGAGGACTACTATCAAAAATAGAACATGTTTTTAAAAGTCAGTTTGTGTTCAACAGTACTACTGGGTGCATTAAACGTACTTTCTGTACTCTACTGCCTATTTCAACTGCAAGTCCATAGAAGAAAAAAAAGAGATAGCATTTAATCTTAGCATCCTGCCCAGCAATGCTATGCTTCTGAGCAAACCCACACTTGACAAGGTCCTGGAATGTGATGCTGTCATTAAAAATCTTCATCCAGGGCCGGCCCGGTGGCGCACTGCTACAGTGCGCCGCTTGGGAGTGTGGCGGCGCTCCCGCCGAGGGTTCGG
>NW_007727283.1:43549-45502 GCF_000696425.1 Galeopterus variegatus | reverse complement strand
AAAAAAAAAAATCTTCATCCATATTCAGATTTCCAATTTTCACACAAATAGAAATGGGGATATTATCTCCTAGGATTACGGGGAATACGTGAACTAATGCAACTAAATCACTCAGCATAGCACCTGGCATGTAAAAGAACTCTTCCAATGCTTTGACATAAATTCTTTGTCCCATGAGACACCAGTTCTTCTATTCCTCTGCCAATCCATGCAGGGTCCCATGAGTCCCACACTAGTCCAGGCTTTGCTTCCCCCTCCAACCACAAAGAAGCAACTCCTTTAGTGGAAAATACAATTTTCTACACTGGCATCAAAACACATAAATCAAACTGAGGTCTCTTGAGGGCAGTGTAATTCTCAGATTAATAAAAGAGAATAATATGCTATTATTGTACTAATTAGTCATTTTAGAACTCAACAGCCTTAAGACTATTTAAAATGTAACAAAGAAAGATTTATGTATTTTTAAGAAAGCCAAATTAGAGATCTTAAGGAAAATTTTACTGAAGCAAGTTTACCTTATCAGGGAATCAGAATCATGCACTCTTTCTCTAGGGTGATATGACAAGAGATAAAAAGTTATAGAATGCTATGTTCTCTAGAAATGCTTATGTTAATCCAGATATTCTACAGAATATAGATCTGTTGTACAGATTCCTTTCATAACCACAGTGAATCCTGATTTTCCTCAGTGAGAGATATGTGGCCACAAAAGGAAGGCAATTAGACCAGTCATTTCTAGATTTCTGTTAAACTGCAAATTTTGTTAGAATAATTAAAATGTGAAGAACTGGGGTTATAAAAAATCAAAACAAAAACAAGTATGTTTAGAACTCCTTAGAAAGAAATGTTGCTTCTTAAATCTAAATTATCTAGAATGAACTTCTGCCTATTATCTCTGGCTAAGTAATTGGCAGTTATTTTAAGAATAAGACCTTTCTGCTTCCATCCAGCCTGAATAATTAGAAGTCTAATAATAGACAGCAAATTAAAAAAATAAATTATCCCCTGTGCATACTGTACCCTGCATTGTATAACATTGTTTATACCCACTGCATAGTATCTTGAGTGAACCTAATGTGAAATATTGGATTTCAGAATGAGTAAGTCAAAGTATGCAGAATCTTTTATTTCGAGCTGTGTATTTTAAATCTGAAACACAAATGCTGTGTGAAACCACTTGCTCTTAACTTTTTAATGACCACTTATCAAAGTCAGACTTTTCACAGTCAACTCTCCCGTGTCCTCCTAATTAACAAACCAATTATATTTTAGTTCTAATTTTAAAAAGTAGGTATTTAAACATTTCAGCATGGTAGCTGGAACATTCTCAGGAGTAAAGAAAAGCATATTAAAGACAACTGTCTGACATCAACACCATGAAAAAAAATGGTGAGTTTGGTCAACAGGATTGTTGGACTGCTTAGTAAACTCTTTAGCTTCTTACCAACTAGCTAAGTATCAAAAGTATTGATTTTTAATAATGTGTTCTGGTAGCTTAGTGATTAGGCTCTCCATTACTGGTTAAGAGTCCTCGATCTGTGATAATGACAACCTTAACCCTTAAAAATATCACATGCTTATTACCACCTGACAAGAATCTGCAGTCACCAAGAGACAGAAGAAATGTCCTCTGCGAGGAAAACAGATCTTCCAGAGCAACAGAGAAATGCAGCAAATGACCCTCGGCTGAGACCAAGCAGTGCCCACAAGCCGCTCCACTTCTGCACTATTCTTGTTCCCTTTTTGAGGGACCTGGGTGTTCCCTCCTACTTTAGTGATCCGTTTAAAACACATGTTTTCTGGATGTGGATGTCCATTTAAAATACATATCCAAAACGTATATATTTTTTTTGTCTTTTTTTACTGACCGGTAATGGGATCGCAACCCGCGGTGTCACGCCCGTACTGGGGACCGGCAACGGGATCACAACCCTCGGTGTTGCGCCCGCA
>NW_007727283.1:38722-43471 GCF_000696425.1 Galeopterus variegatus | reverse complement strand
GGTGGGAGCGCCGCCGCGCTCCCAAGCGGCGCACTCTCCAGTGCGCCACCGGGCTGGCCCCAAAACGTATATTTTAAATAAAACCACTCATATTAGACCGTTTAGCCTCTGCCTTGCTTTGTTAGCTGATATACTATCACACACTGGCCATCTAAAAGCAATCAGCAAAGCTTTATTGAGATTGTACTGCATGGAAGATGTTCTAAGGATGTACAGACACAAACATAAGACATAATTGTTTGTGCCCTCGAGAGTTCACAATTTAGTTGAGTATTCAAGGCATAAGCATATAAAAAGATAGCCATATACAACAATGGGAGAAATAAAAGTGTAACTTGGAGCAGGTGACATAAAAATGCTTAATCCAAGAAACATTACTAAGCACCTACTAAGTGCCTGGGACAGTGCTGACTGCAATCATCAGGGAAATGAAGGAAGGACAAGATTCAAATAATATCTAATTTGTATAACACCTTGTAAATATTTACAAAGCTCTCTCATAAGGTATCTGGTATGTTAAAAATAAGGCAACGAGATCAAACAAGCAATAGTCCCCACAATGTGCCTATGCACATCTCTGGTGCTTTGCAGACCTCAATGCCATAGCCTAGAAGGAAAGAAACTGCACACTGGTGCCGTGGGAACGTGCTGCATAAGCCGAGTGCTGAAGAGGAGGGATTCTGATAGGTGGGAGATACACACAAACGTGTAAGTCTTAGGAAGTTCACAAGAGAGACAAGACGTATGTGAACACAATACTACAAGTTAGAATGTGGTAAATCCCCAAAAGCAGCGATTAGGGGACACTACAAAAAGACTTCTTAGAAGAGGCATTTGGCTCTTTCCTCTCTGGCTTCCACAGGATCAGCCACCATCATGAATGACACAGTAACTATCTGGACCAGGAAGTTCATGACCAATGGACTACTTCAGAGGAAACAAATGGTCATTGATGTTCCTTACCCCAGGAAGGCAAAAGTACCTAAGACAGAAATTCGGGAAAAACTAGCCAAAATGTACGAGACCACACTGGATGTCATCTCTGTATTTGGATTCAGAACCCATTTTGGTAGTGGCACGACAACTGCCTTTGGCATGATTTATGATTCCTTGGATTATGCAAAGAAAAATGAATCCAAACATAGACTCGCAAGACATGGCCTGTATGACAAGAAAAAGACCTCAAGAAAACAGTGAAAGGAACGCAAGAACAGAAGGTCATTCTCTGCAGTGGGACTGCAAAGGCCAATGTTGGTGCTGGCAAAAAGGAGTAATGATTCTGCAATGAGTTCATCTGTGATAATTATGTGAAGTTTTCACAAGAGGATTAATAAATTGTAAAAAACTTAAAAAAAAAAAAAAGAGGCATTTGAATTGGGCCTTAAAGAATGGAGAGGATTTGAACATATTACAACCAATGGGTGGCAATGGGGTCAAGTCCCTTATTTCATAAAGCCTTACTTTCTGTCTATAAAATAGGAGAATGTCAGTGACAAATACTTTGAAGACCTAAAGTACTATAAGAATGTATTACACCCTCAAAAAACCCAGGGTGTTACTTTGATTTAGGAAATAGCCATTTATCAAAACCTACAAGAGTTTTCCTCTGTAACAACCTAGAAAAAGTGGGACCATATGAATAATTTAATAGACAAGACCCAGCTTTCCAAAGCCTAAAACAGCTTCTGACAACTTTAAAAGATATATAAAATGTATGACAACTAAGAATGCCCCTGATAACTGGTGGCTTTGTGGTATATGAAGTAGCAACTCTGTCACTTCCACAGCATACAGTAGTAATCTCCATCTGAAACATCTGTTTCTACTGAGAAGCCCAGATGAGGTATCAGGCGTGGCTCTTAAAACACTCCAACCCTCAAAGGGTGCTATGCTGAAGCCAAGGGGACACACAGATGGAAAACTTCTGAAGCTGAAAAGTGCTTTGTCATGAATCTTATATAAACTGACATAAACATTTCTATAGTAATTCTTGCTAATAGTAGTGTATGAAACTTCATTTCCTTTCTGTAGTCATTTTGTCACATTTGAGTTCATTTTATATTTAACTTTGTGAAGTGAAAATGTGATTTTACGTCCATAAAAATAACTGTTTTTCAAGGATTGGGTTCCTTTGGGGAGTTTACTGAATTTGCCTACCATCTCCTATTACCTCCCACCACAGTTGGACTAAGGAAAATTTGGGGAGAAGAAAGAATTTTTCAAAAAGTGCTATAAGTTCCTAAGAGGTAATTGTTTTTCACAAACTTTCCAAATATTTGATGTTCTCTTTTCTTTTTTTAAAAACATGTTCAGTTCGGTTGTGACATGGTATTATATATCACTGGCCTGACTAGCTCTTAGTAAAAGAATTCTTGAAACTGAAGGTTTAGTTTTGAACTTTCAGCAACTGTCATCTTTATATATTTTGATTTATAGTGAGTCAGTCTCCCAATTAGTTTACCAATTATTTAGGAGCTAGCGAACAGATCTTCGGCTTCTTTTCCATCACGACCATCCTTTTGGCTGCCTGACTGATCATAACTACTGTTTAGGTTAGCTGGAGAAAAAGGAGAGAAAATTTACATCTGGCGTAGCATAAAGACAACCAGCTAGAGAACTAGCCTTGTCATTGTCTAACTGTGTTGTTATGAACCAGAACTTCCTCATCTCTAAAAGGAGGGGACTGAACTAGAAGATCGCCATGTCACATGGTGAAAAACACTCCGACTAACACTTTTTACCCTCATGAGCAGCCCTAGTAACAGATTTAAAGTGGGAGGGAGTTTAAACTACAGGACGAAAACAAAGTTTTAAGATTCTGTTTTATCTAAGTTGACCCCACAAGGCACAAGATTAAGACTTAGCTAAATATGGGCTTGAGGCAAGCTTCATTTCTCCATCTGTGTAGGGAGAATAAATATAGCAGACACATGTTAAGATAAATGAGAGAGCTGGTCAAGTGTTTTGAGCTCTTCAGCAGACATGCCTGACTTTCCAAAAAAAGACAAACCACAACTTCAGAGCCAGTGCTATTTCTTCTGTGTATGGGGATGTGACTTCCCTAGTTGCAAAGGATTTAAAGCTGAAATTCCACATTTTCTGGAGCTATAAGTCTCTTTCATTAAGACATAGGGCAGCTGGCCTAAGGCATGCAGGAAGGTGAGTGAAAGGTCACATTTCCATGTGGAATACTCCTTTCCTAACTTTTTGGTACACATTTCACATTGATGAAATATTCATTCATTAATTATTTCAACAAATATCTGGCAACTAGGTTCTGAGCACTGTGTGGACACTAATGAACCAGTCAGGGACTCTGAACTCATGAAGTTTAGAGTATGACAGGAGCAGGAAAGCAGCTCTCAACCATGACAGTTCTACTCTGTGTCTGGGGGACATTTTGGAAATTTGGAAGGTTCTTTTGATTGTCAAAATAAATGAGGGAACTCTAGTGGCATTTAGGGGTGGGAGCCAGGGTGCTACACAAGCTTTGTAACAAAAAACAGTCCCGGGCCCCAAGTGATGGTTGAGTGTACCGCTAAGCATTTGTGAATGTGAAAATCCCTTTTATGATGACATCTATCTCTGACCTGACTCTGTTGTATCTGTAAGCACAAAGGTTTTTTTGCAGGGTTTAATGAATTTTCTGGGCAGGCAATGTCAGTCCAAATTGAAGGAGAAAGGCTGTATTTTGTTCGAAATATCATAGGAGTCGCTCACCATTGTAAAAAATCACACACACTCTGTTGTATCTGTAAGCACAAAGGTTTTTTTGCAGGGTTTAATGAATTTTCTGGGCAGGTAATGTCAGTCCAAATTGAAGGAGAAAGGCTGTATTTTGTTCGAAATATCATAGGAGTCGCTCACCATTGTAAAAAATCACACACCAGTGGCTATTCCACTGTTAGAATCTGAATCACCAATTAAACACAACTTCATCAGTCAACATTTGTAGCTGTTGCATGCATGGTAATTCTACCTATATGTATAGGTACCTGACCACTTCGTTATAATTTCTGGAGTATTCATCCCTGGGAATTTAGGAATTTAATACTGAAATGTTTTTATACTGAATTCATTTCCTTTTATTTCTCCTTCACATTACTGTGACGATGTTGAAACTTAAAATTATATTACCTATAGATTTTTTTTTTTTTTTTGGTGGCTGGCCAGCAAAGGGATCCGAACCCTTGACCTTGGTGTTATCATACCCATATATTTTACATAAATTATATTATCTATAGATTTTATTTTAGGATAAGTAAAGGAGAAACATTTGTTATAAAAAGGGGGGATGGGTCTGATGTAGATGAGGTACTGAGTCAGTCAGGCATTTAACAAATTGCAGGTACCCACACATGTGTGCACACGCACACACATTCACACAGATTTCCTTGAACATCCAGAGAGGTGTTGCACACAGTAGGAAGTGCCTGGAGCCCAACACACTGACTCTGTACAATCTGTATGAAGCACCATTGCAACTTCCACACTGTCCAGCCCAGCTTATCCTCCTCCAGCACGTTGGACACCCTCCCCTTCCTCTGCCTGTTCTATGTTGCTTCCCTCCAGCTCTGGCCTTTCTGTATTACAAGAGGTTCCCCATATGGCTCTTCCAGGCCTGTAACAAGTAACCTCGCTGCATCACTATAACCTATTTAGCTTAGCCCCAAGAAGGGTGCCGGCTCATGCATTCACACGAACTCCAATTTTCCACTGGAATGTCACCATAGCTTAGGAGATATGGAA
>NW_007727283.1:36034-37755 GCF_000696425.1 Galeopterus variegatus | reverse complement strand
ATGCATTCACACGAACTCCAATTTTCCACTGGAATGTCACCATAGCTTAGGAGATATGGAAGCTCCCACTTCACCATTGAGGAAACTGAGACTCAAAGAAGCTCACTACTTGTCCAAAGTCACATGGAGAGCTGGCCAGAAGTGAGGCAGGAGCGCAGTTCCCCTAACAACCAGTTCAGACCCTGCTGCCTCCTTCGTCTTAACCAAGCAGTATTTCATAGTTTTCCGACACAGATCTTCTGAATCTTTGAGTCAGGCTTACTAGCTGTGTGGCTGTGGGCAAGTTATTTACACTTTCTGTTTCCTTTATCTATAAAACAGACTACTACTAATAGATCCTTCTCTTGAACTGCTGAGATTAAATGAGCTAAGGTATGAAAGGCATTTAAGCACATGTGTTGGCTGCTAACTTATAACTGTGCCTGCCCAGTAGTGCTCCTTCTCCGATCAGTTCCAGCAGATTTAGGGTAGAGGAACAACAGGGCAGAAAATGAGAATTGAGGGTGAAATCGACTTTCAGAAAAACGCACTGAGAAGTTTTGCTGGTTTAAATAAGTACATATGTTTACATGGCAGGCAAAGACTGAAGTCAGGTATTTTGTTGAAATACCTAGAAAATAGCTAAACCAATGTACATAAAAAAAATTTTTTTTAAAAAAAATAATGGTTAATGAGGACTGGGAAATGAAAAGAGTCAAGATACATGTGGGCTTCAGGGTGGCACCTGAGGCACACAGATGCAGCAGTTTTCAGTGGCTGACTGTAAAACACTAATTGGACTCACGTTTACCCAGCTCCTCTGTGTTCCAAGAAGTTGAGCTAATCCAGGAGCTGGATTTCCCACGCTGAAGAACCTGGCTAGGGAGACATGTGACATTCACTGAAGCACACCAGGAGTCATTGAAACAAAGAGAAGCAACACTACAGACAAGGAAATCTGCAGCAATGACATGTTACAAGAAAAGCACCAGACAGACAATCACACCAGTGGTTTCAAGTGTCCACTCTCTCTTGTGTATTCTCATAAAACCCTGGGAGGCTGCACTGGGACAGATGCTGTCATCCCTCCCTCCAGTGCATTGAGGGCCACAGTGGTGGTGAAACTATTACTGGAGCACATGGGCTAGAAGGGTTGGGCATGGAGGGTGGCTTCAAACTCAGAGGTGTGCCCCTTCTGGTCTGGTTGCCTTGCACAGGACCCCGCCAGGCTGCAGCTCTTCTCCCACCCTGTGTCACCCGCTGAGTCCTGTCAGTGCCTGTGGTCCATCATCTGAGTCACGTTATGTGCTACCTAGAAAATCTAATAGTGTTAAGTCTCCCTTCAAAGAGCCACTGGCTTAGTTAAGCAACCTAGTAAGACACTGGCAACAGGAGGAAGTCTCTAGAACGGGATGCAGATCTGAAGTCAGAGGGCCTGGTGTGAAGTCCATGTTGCCTCTCACAGGCCATGTGTGTAACATGGTATAAGTCACTCCAGTGTCTGAGCCTGTTCCCTCAATCGTTTTACCTACTGCGTAAAGTCATTATTATGATTAAATGGGATAAACAGGTCCAAAGAAGGCCTCAAATGTAGGCATGAAATAAATGAGAGACATAAATGCTAAGTGCCACAGGGATTCAGAGCAGAGAAAATACGTCTACCTCTCAGGACTAGAAAAGTCTGCATGGAAAAATCAATATTACCTGATGTTTCTCTGTTAATCTCCCCATCATGGCACCAA
>NW_007727283.1:17944-35279 GCF_000696425.1 Galeopterus variegatus | reverse complement strand
GCACCGCGCTCAACCAGTGAGCGGACCGGTCTCTACATGGGATCCGAACCCTTGGCAGGAGTGCTGCTGCGCTCCCAAGCACCGCACTCTACCGAGTGCACCACCGGGCCAGCCCGAAATAAGGCTATATTTTGAGAATTAAATTAATGAAAATCAAACCATAATTTATTAGTCACCTGTAGTGTGGGTTATTAAGATGACTAAGATATTTGAAAATACCTAAATCTAATCAAGGTGACTAAAATGTAAGTAAAGAAAGCTGTAACCTAATAGAGTATGTTTTGGCCTGTCTGAAAAATACAGACTCTACACAGAGTCCAGCAAGTCAGAATTGCATATTTAGAATACTACTGTCCACCCAGCTCTGCCCAATGGTAAGACACTGGACCTGGTAGACTCAGATTCTTGTCACTAGAAAGCCATGCTCTTGAGCAGAAGGAAAAGGTCATCATGCAGGTCCAGGACCTAGAGTAAATAGAAATCTGTTCCACAACATCTAAGTCCTTTTGCTCCAAAGCCTGAACGCCAAGCAAGCTTCTTATGAATTCATTTTCCCAGGTACCTTGAGGCAGGCACTGAAAAGAATATCCACCCACCACTCTAATTTTGTTGTTCTTCATATATGTTTCTAATTATAAAAAAAAAAGACAAAAGGGGAAGACTTCAGTTACATCCCAGCTGAATGAACATATGTATTTATCTCTATCTCTCCTAAATCTTCTAATATGTCCAGTAATTTTTTAAAAAAGCATAAAGCCACAAAGACAACACAAACAGGAAACGAGACAACAGCAACAAAATTTTAGAAGTCAGAAGGCAAAAGAAGAGTATACCTAACTTAACCCCAGAGAGCCAACTCCTGAGCATAATGAGGGGAAGGGTAAGAAGCACCTTGTTCTGCACAACAGGACTCCCTGGGGGCCCAAAGGTGTAGGAACTGGAGCAGCGTGTTCTTCGGGAAGTGGACTGAAGGCAGAGCCACAACTCAGAGGGTAGACTGAAAGTCTGCTTAGAACCAGTTTCATCCTAGATCTCCTTCTCTATCACGGTACTCTCCCCAGCCCTCGAGAAAGGCAGAGGACACTTATTCTCTGGAAAGGGAACAAGGGATCCCTGGATGGGAGGACACAAGGCCCAAATAGTTCTGCACAACAGGACTCCCTGGGGGCCCAAAGGTGTAGGAACTGGAGCAGCGTGTTCTTCTGGAAGTGGACTTGAAGGCAGAGCCACAACTCAGAGGGTAGACTGAAAGTCTGCTTAGAACCAGTTTCATCCTAGATCTCCTTCTCTATCACGGTACTCTCCCCAACCCTCGAGAAAGGCAGAGGACATTTATTCTCTGGAAAGGGAACAAGGGATCCCTGGATGGGAGGACACAAGGCCCAAATGAACACAATATGCACACAAGACCACAGTACACCTGAAAACTGAGACCTCCATCCCGGTTCCTCCACCTGCCTCCCAGAACACTCAGCAGCCCAGCATGAATCTCTCACGCAGGAGAGTGGAAGATTCTTTTCAGGGGAATGTAACCAGCCCAAGAGGAAAGACCAAAATCTACTGACATTTTAGGTTCCCAATGAAAAGACCCCCAAAAATCACCCTACAGCTGTGATTCTCAACAGGGGATTGGGGGGGGAGGGTGATGTTGCCACAAGGGAACATTTGGCAATGTTTGGGGACACTTTTGATTGTCACAACTGGAGGAAGGGTGCTACTGGCATCTAGTCAGAAGAGGCCACGGATGCCACTAATCCTACAGTATACAGACAGACCCACAGCATAGAGTAGTCCAGCCCCAAATGTCAATAGCACCGAAGCTCAGAAACCCTGGTCTACAGGGAAGACCAGAGTCCACCTGCCCCATTCCTACAGCTTCCCACATGCTCGGTGCCATCCCTGTTACTATGAGTAGGCATTTGAGGAACTACCATGAAAGATACAGAAACTCTGTATGGAGACAAAACCTGAAAGAATATCATTAATATCCTCAGCAAAATTAGAGAAGATATCCCACCAAAAAACAAATCAAACAAAACCTACAAGAGGCTAAAGGAAAAAAAAAAAAAAAGGAACATCTAGAGAACAGAAAAAGGCTCTTAAAAATTAAGAATAGAATAAGATTTAAAAAAAAAATAGGAGTATATGACAAACTTGAGCAAAAAGACACAGAAAGAGAACAAATATAAGAAAATTAGAGGACCATCCCAGGAGCTCCAACACCTAAATTTTGAGAGTTCCAGGGTAATACAAGAGATCAATTGGAACTGAAGGAATTAAATAAATAAATCAAGAAAAATTTTCAGAACTGAAAGACTTGACTTTCTAGATTGAAAGGGACTGCTGTTGCCGGGTAGACTCTACCCCAAAGCCCATGACCGTGAAACTTCAGGAGGGTCAAATGGCAGAACCTAAGTTTCCAGAGTGGAAAAACAGGTTCCTGATAAGGGATCGAGGATCAGGTCGGCATGGGACTTCTCAACAGCATAACAGAAGCTAGAAAACAGTGGATCAATGCCTTGAAAATTCTGAAGGAAAAAAAAAATTTCCAATCTATTTTCAAATTGTCAATCAGGTATGAAGGAAATACAGACATTTTCAGACATACCAGGTATCAAAAAAAGTTGCCTACAATGAATTTGTTCTTGGAAACTAGTAAAACATACACTCCACCAAAGTAAGGAAATAAAACACGAAGGCACAAGATCCTGAAAACAGGAATCTAACAAGAGATGGAGGCAAAGAAAATCCTAATAAAGATGAAGGAAATCCCAAGAGAAGAGTTGTGCAGCAGGCACAGAGCCCCAGCCCAGAACGAAGCAGGTTAGGAGCTCAGAAGGGATGTCACCAAGAAGAAACTGACAGAATACAATCGGCCCTCCGTATTTGTGGGTTCCACATTCATGGATTCAATCAACCAACTGTGGATAGAAAATACTTGGGAAAAAAAAAATTGTGTTTGTACCGAACACATACAGACTATTTTTTCTTGTCATTATTCTCCAAAATACAGTATAACAACTATTTATATAGCATTTACATCGTATTAGGTATTATAAATAATCTAGAGATGATTTAAAGTATATAGGAGGATGTACAGAGTAGGTTATATGCAAATACATTCCATTTTATATTAGGGATTTGAGCAACCATGGATTTTGGTATCCGTTTGAGGTCCTGGAACCAATCCCCCAAAGATACTGAGGGAATGTACTTGATATGTCTGATTGCATGCAAGAGCAAGTTTAGGTAAAATAATTGAGACATGCAGTGAAAACTAAGCAAGGAAAGAAACAAGATAATTATTAACTCCAAAGAAACAAAAAGTGGTGCAAGAAGGAAAAAGTAATCATAGTACACTATGTGGTTCAGTTGTGACAACACAGTCATAAAAATAAACACTGATCACTGGTGAAGTTATGATATAGCTACTGGAAAAGGGTGGATGGAAAGTGGAAGGTTTGTGTAAAAGAGAGCTAAACCTTCATCATTCATGGTGTAAAGTCAACAGAGAATATTTGTTACCAAAATAAACAGCTTAGAGTTGAAAATGACTATCTCAGGAGAGTGGGAGATGTCTTTTCTGTAGGGGAAGTGGGAGAGGAATCTTTTGTTTCTTCATAATAGGATCTTACAAAACTGACTCTTTAAACCATCTGTGTATATAAATTTGATAGAAATAAAATGACTTTTTCTTAAATCAGAGAAAAATAGAATAAAGTATAAAGAAGTAAATTTCTAAAATTATTCAATATCACCACTTTAACATTTTGACTAGTTTGTTCCGATTTTTCCTCTGCATATTCTACATGTGCAT
This sequence comes from Galeopterus variegatus, assembly GCF_000696425.1. Lineage (NCBI taxonomy): Eukaryota > Metazoa > Chordata > Mammalia > Dermoptera > Cynocephalidae > Galeopterus > Galeopterus variegatus. The sequence continues at coordinate 31,462 of NW_007727283.1, read as the reverse complement.
TTTCTTCAAAGTTGTAATCATGCTACAGATAGTTTTCATTCCTGTTTTTTCCCACTTAACATATCATTAGCTTTTTCACATGTCCTTAAACATTTGTTGAAAGCAGTTTTTAATGGTAGCTGTTATTCTAATATACATCATTCTATGACTTAAGTTCCTTTTTACTATGCATCAATGTGTTTATAATTTATTTCTATTATAAATAACACTATGAAGAATATTGTTTTACGTAAATCTTCGTGTACTCTGAATGTTTTCTTGGCACAAATTCATAGAAATTAACTGCAAATTCAAGGGTCCTTGCCAAATTAACCTCCAACCTGGTTGGGTCAGTTTTTACCCCCAACAATGGTACATAGAGTATACACTTTCCTGTCTCCTGGTTATCAATTTTTCCCATCTTGTCCAATTTGATGGGTGGGGAAGTTTTTATTTGCATATCTTTGCATAGTGTGTTTTCATTGGATATTTGCTTTTCTTCTTTTGTGAGCTATTGGTTTATGTCTTTTGTCCTCTTTTCCACTGGGGCCACATGGTAGATTAACCCTTTAGCAACCTTATTCATATTCTGATCTCTTATGAATTAATATAAATCAGACCCCTGGATCCGATGATCCGTGAATGCCCTGATAAAATCGTTTCTGAATCTAGGTGGCCCCATGGAGACCCTGTCTATCTGGGAAGCTCTAGCCAGGTAGCCAGGCAGTTGGGCACCTTTATGACACTCCTCGCACTTTACCATTTTTACAGTACATCCCATTTTCTACTTGCATTTTAATCAGCTGTATACATCTTCTCTCCCCACTGGACTCTAACCTCTAGGTAAGAACCATAGCTGACGGTTTTTTGTGTATATCCCTCACCTGTATTTAATGAATACTCATATATGTGATGAATAATGATATTAGGTTGTGGATGGGGATGGGAGAGACTATAGACAAAGAAAGAACAAGAACTGGAAGGGTAGAGGGAAGACTGGACCCCATTCCCTACCTGGGGTGGGGTAAAGACAGCACCAGAAGTGCAAAACCAGCAGAACTTCACTTTCTGCCTTGAAACCCTAAAAATGGTTCCCAGGGCCTGGGGGAGAATGGCCATGTCAGAAAGACTGACAACAAGGAATAAAAGGAAAGAGGATTATTCAGCCATAAAAAGGAATGAAATAGATACATTTTACAACATGGATGAACCATGAAAACCTTATGCTAAGTGTAAGAAGCCAGACACAAAAGGGCAAATATTGTATGATTCCATTTAAATGAAATATTCCAAATAGGCAAATCCATAGAAACAGAAAGCAGATCAGTGGTTGCCAGGGATTGCAGGGAGGGGAAAATGGGGGTAACTACTAATGGGGATGGATTTTCTTTTGGGGGTAAAGAAAATGTTCCATGGATTCTATCTCAATTTTAAAAAAAAGGAAAGAGAGGGGCTGGCCGGTTAGCTCAGTTGATTAGAGCATGGCCCTGTAACACCAAGGTCAAGGGTTTAGTTTCCCATACCAGCCAGCCACCAAAAAAAGAAAAGGAAAAAGGAAACTTATACATCATCAAGCAGTTTGATTCACCAGGAATTTCTCTGAGTAATTACTTTCTTCATAACACCAGCTTGCCCAGATGCTGTTACTTCCACACTGCCCTACTCAGGCAAGAGGAAGCATTCAGGTCTCTCTCCCTGTCAAGGCAGAGCTGAACAAATCAGCCCCGTCACTGTGTCCCCCTCCTCTCCACTTGTCACAAAGGGCCACAGGCCCCTCTGGAGGCACACCTGACATAAAGCACAGTGAAGGATTTCTACAGGTTTATTTAGACTTACTGGAGAACCGTACATATCCACAGCCAATATTTTATCCAAATAGATTTGGCAGCCTTTTGGCTAATGAGCTCCATGAGTTAAGAAATGAGTCCCACTGTGCTAAATGGGCAATGCATTAAAACAACCACTTATAACCTGATTTTAAAGACCTTCAATCATGTCCAGACAGGTCCAAATCCCCTTTCAAATAAGCTGATAAGAAAGCCAATATGGAGGTGATAGAGAGTAGGGGCAAAGGTTCTTTTCCTAATAATCATGCTGACACACTCCAAAAGCCAACACACACCTAGTTGCTACTGGGGCACCCAAACCTTGTGCCAAGCCCTAAGTACCACATGCAGTTTCCCCCTTGGGGCTTACAATCAGGTGAAATAAAGATTTACCTAGGAATAAAACCAAATGCTAGAGAGTAGCCTAGAGACAATTTCCTTAGTCAAAATTCAAAGGAGGGACTCTCAAGCTCAAGAGGCCTGGAGTCACTGGGGAAGAGGCCATGGGGTGCTTGGCCTCAGAAGGACCTTCTCATTTTCTGCAGCTTGGAGGAGGACCTAAAGCTCTCGCCTGTTGGACACAGCCCCCATCCAAAGGAAGCAGCGACGCGCCTCCCTTCTCTGCCCCCTCCTCACACCCAGCCCTCTCCCCATCCCTCCTGGGCCAAGGAAGCCACTAGAAACACCTTCAAGTGATGAGTGATAAGTGTGAGCCCAGAACCAGCTCGCTGGGGAGAACAGCCCTTTGAAAATTAGGCTGGAGTAAATGGAATTTTAATTGAACTAAATGGTCAGAATTAAATGCTCTCTCTCTCAGTGGCAGCTCTTAGAGGGGACATACTTTGAGCCAACTCATTTAAAATCCCAACCATTATGCCATTTGAAAGGATGGTTTTTCTAGACTGGAACAAGTCCGGAAAAAAAAGGAAAAAAAAAAAGGAAAAGGATGTGTGGGGGTTGGAGGAACGAGGAGAGTGGAGGAGGAGGAGGACACGTGCACAGAAAGCTCAGGTCAGCCAGAGAAGAAATTACTGCCAAGAAGGGGGTTTGAGTAACACAGCCCTTCCTCTTCCTCCAACCACTCCTGTGAGCTGCCTGGGGAGTTTTAATGCAAAAAGGACTTCATTGTCCATTTGATGTTTTGGAACTAATTTAGCACAAATCAAGCTGCCATCCTTCTCAGGGGCAGGGTCTGTCACCACCCAGAACGCTAACCTCAGCCACGGTGCACAGAGCTGGGTCCGGGCCTTGTATTTGTCTGGCTGTTTCATGTATAGGAGAGAACATGGCTTGGCACTTAGGCTTCATCAAGGAATATCCATGGAGCCTACTGTGTGCACAGCCCTAGGCCAGACAGCACACTAATGGAGTCAAGGGTGCCTTATGAAGTTCTGCTTCTGTTTACTCCTGCTACTGCCTTGGCCTATCTCTACCAGGCAAGCTGGGCAGGCAGCACCAGTAGCTGAATGATTCAATTCATTCTAGCAAATATAGAGTGCCAGCCACATGTGAAGCACTAGCAATGCAGGTGTATGGGGGAGTGTTTGGTGGGTCAGGGGGTTAAAAAATGAAGAAATCATGTTCCCCGCACTCCAGGGACACTGTATGGTGGGGCGGTGGGCGTGGGTGTGATGGGGGTGGGGGTGATAGTGGCTTGCTACGAGGAGGTACATAAGTGCACAAACATTCATTAACTCGGTAACTCTGACATATCAGCCTGCATCAGAACCACCTGGAGGGTTTGTTATAACAGATTCCCCAGAGTTTCTGATTCAGGAGCTCTGGGGTGGAGGCTAAGAATTTGGATTTCTAACAAGTTCCCAGGAGATGTATATTGGTTGGGGGGCCGCACTTTGGGAACCAATGCAATAATTCAAACTCTTGCTGAGCTTCTGGTACATGTAAGAATCCAATCTGAGCACTTTCTTCATCTAAAAAAACAATCTGGAGAACGCTTACTCATTTTACTTCATCTCGTTGGGAAGACCCCAGCCTCCTCTGTGCCCCTACGGAACAGGCCCTGGCTCCTCTCCCAGCACTCACTGTTCATGCAATCCCTCCATAAACCGTGAGCTCCTGGGGGCAGGGCTGCACCTGCCCTACCCTGTTGCCTCTGTCCCTGGCACAGTCCTGCCCAGATTTGGTGCTCAGGGAATGTTTGCTGACTGGGTGAATGCTCTCACCTAGTCTTTACAGCCACCACAGGAAGAAGCCCAGGTAGGAGGATTTGAGCCCATGCAGAGGTGGTGGCAATGGGAATGGCCTGGGAAGGCAAACAATATGAACAGCAGGTGGCAGAGAAAGTTTTTCAGTAAATTCAGGGAATATTCAGATGAAAAAGGGACAAACTGATTTAAAGAGGCAGTTTCTCCCTAAATAAGAAAACTCCTGAAAGAATAGAAAGGCCTGGGGTCGCCCCTATGGGACAGAAAAGACACCTGTCATTTGCAGGCTGAAGCTGCCCTGCCCTGCAGCCCCTCAAACAGCAAGCTGATGTCAAGTCAAGGCTGGCGGGCAGAACAGAGCAGATGAGCCTACAGGGGAACAGAGAGGATGCTGCCTCCTTGGCCTGAGGAAAGCCCACTTATGGCTCAACACAGGACATTTCCCTGTTCCTCCTTCACCAGAAGAGGCTGCAGGTTTCTAGGCAAATGGCACCAAGCTTCTTCCACACACTCATCAGCAATGAGCCACCAACGCCACCCCAGGCGTGTCTCTTTTTTAAGTAAGTGCTGTGGTTTATGGACAAACTGACAAAACACACAACTTCACAAGGGGTCAAAAGTCTTTACAAGAGCCATTTTAGCAGCAGCCCCTATGTGTTCCATCTATAGACACTGTTCCACCAACTCTTCTCACTAGAAAAGCGGTATGCTTGCAATGTTCTTTTTACACGAAACATCAACAGAACATACGCCATGTAAAGGAGGCATTTAATATGGTCAAGCTGATTAGCGTGAGTAATTTAACATAAAGAACCCAGGACTCAGAGTCTCACAGCCTGCCCCATAATCTTGGCTTTGCATTTTACCAGCTGTGTGATCTGGAGCAAGTCACATAACCTCCCTGAACCTGCAAAATGAGGCAAACACCACCTACTTCCATTACAGAGCAGCAGGTGAGAGACCTTAAGCAGGCCAGATACTACATGCTTTGCACTCTGTAAAAATGCCATTTGCTGATGAGTGTCATATCTTAAGCCCCAAAGTCTAGCCTGGGCCCGGGTAGAGCAGGCAGGACTGCGGATCTGGAGAGGTGCTGGTTCACTACTCCCACCAGTCACTTGAAAAGAAACAGCGAGAACAATTCCCCCACTTTCTTTTCTCTCTATTAAAATCAACAAGCAACACAGCAGCAGATTAATATCTCTCTAATTACTAAGTTGTCAGTCACTGGGTAAAAACTCCATAATTCAGTTATCAACCCTAGACCACATGTTGACACTGACAGCAGGGATCTGAGGTTCCATAAAAAGACACATTTGGGACATCCCTCCAAGCCTGTCCTCCATACAGTGTTTCTCCCCTCCCAGAATATGAACTCTCCTCTTCCTGCATGCCCTCATTTAGTGGCACACATGAAGAAATGAGGTGATATGTTCAACAGACATGAGTAGACATGGGGGTAGGGTGGACATCAGTAAGTGGATAAGGTGTGACTTCTCAAGCTGGAAGGGACAGCCTGAGCCCCAGGCTGTCCCAAGCCCCACGCAGTCGCCCTGCAGGCTGAGAAAATCCCTTATTTGGGAGCTGTGAAGCTCTGGTTTGATCCAAAACCTGACAAGGAGGTTCTATAATAATCCCCACTTTACAGATAAGGAAACTGAGGTTTCAGGGAAGTGGCAGTGCTGGAGTGGGACCCTGGCAGTCTAATGTGGGGGCCCACACTGGCAACCAATACTCTATTGCCCCCCATCTCTTCCTGCAAGCCCAGATCTTCCAAAAAGCTCTCCTTGCTACCACTTCCCATTTGAGACCATGTAGCACTCAACCCCAAATGCCGAACTTTCCCAGTGTGTAGTGGACCTTTCCTGTGGTCTGAGCATCCCTCTCCCCCCACCCCCCAGAGAGGGTCAGAACAGAGCAGACACTGAATCAACACCAACTGAACTGAACCAGCGTGGAGTCCCCTGAAGCTGGCCTTGGCCATCACTCTCAGCTGACACTGATCGAGCAGGAGGCCATATGGGTAACCACACACATAATCTCTAATCCTTTCAGCTACCCTGCAAGATAGAAATCACCTTTTTACACAGAGGGAAGAGATGCTCCCAGGGGTAAGCTGGCTGGCTGATGATCTCACGGCTGCAAAGAGGTAGAGCAAGGATTTAAAGTTCATCTGGAGAATCCAAAACCACTCTTTCCATTGCCAAGCTGCCTCCTCAGCAGACCTGGGAGCAAGAGATCTCAAGAAAGATGAAAGGCCCAAGCCTGAGAGACAGTGTCAAGGGACAGGCCTGCTGCTGACCACTAAGCCCCCTGGCCCTATGCAGGGACAAAACTGGTGGCCTGCTGCACACCTTCATGCTGGTCACTCCTTTGGAACTTGGGAGACTTCTACTTTATTAACAAAGCTTTCTGGGAAAGGGGTTGTGCCTGAGGATATTATTTTACAGCTGTACCTTCAGTCTTTTGTTAACCTTTGTAGCAGAAATGAGTTGACAGCCAAACTAGAATCAATTCACTCGAAGACATACCCGATGCATGCCTACTATGCACCACGCACTGGCTCAGTGCTGGAAACGTGGTGGAGAAACACAGACAGTCCCGTCCTCAGGGAGCCTAGAGAGAGCAGGAATCAGCCCAGGAGATGCTGGCAGGCAGTGGGTCAGAGAGCATGCTCATCGGGAGGCCAGGAGACCCCCAAGGCTCGGATGAGCTGGCCAACCTGCCACCCCCCGCAGGCCTCCCTGCAGGCAGAGCAGCTGCAGCCAGAAACTAAAAGAGGAACAGCAAAGTGCTGAGGGCAAAGAAAGCCACTCCCTGACCCAGGCGCGCCAAATAAGGACAAAACCCAGCCCACCCCCAACAGAGTGAAAGAAAGCTCAACGAGGGTTTTAATTCTTAAAAAGCCAGGTGGGTCTTTTGTTTCCTTTCTTGGTAACTGCCTCTCTCTCCTCCTCCTGCAGTACTGCTGTTCTGTCTGAGGCCTCTTGCTGGTACCCACTGCTGCCAACACGTGTCCTTGCTAGAAACCGATACCCCCATGGAGAGCTGCTCCGATTTGTTTTGTTGTGATACCATTAGATCCTATATCCTGAAACCCCAAATTCTACAACAAAACCACAAAAGCCCAGTTCTCCAGAAGGCCTCTGACCTGTGAGGCCTAAAGCAACACTTCCCCCTTTTTCCTATTGTAGCACACACAGCAGATGACAGCAAATGCTCGGCCCCCTGGAGCAGAGAGGCCAGCATCACAGCACACCTGAGACACACAAGCCTGATGATACACCTGTTGGGAGGCTCGGGTTCAAAGAGTGGAAATGTCACCAAACTTCAAGAGAATCATGACACAAGTGGAGAAGACAGATGGATCAAATGGCCAGGAAGGGTAAGGGGCCCAGCTGGGGCACAAACAGAAACCAATCAGAGCTGCTGGGAACTGCCCCAACCCCCAGGCCCTTGCCTGTCAGCCCACGGCTGAGCTGGCACAACCCAGACCCACATCACAGTCCCACAGAAGGGAACACAGGGTATTTGGTAAGAGCAAGGGCTTTGGCGTCAACAAAGGCCATCCACCTTCCCAACACAGAGGAGGAAACCCGCATTCCCATGTGACGCCGGGAGGCTGGAGATATAAATAGCTTGTAAAAGGTTAGCAGAATGCACAGCCGACAAATCTACAGCAGGTTACTAAGGGAAACCGGGATGCTCAGTGCTGGCATCTCACCTGTTGCAGATGATGCCTGGAAGGAACCCCGTGGCTCCTCCCAGACTCTGCTCCCAGGGCCCTCGGGATGGAACGCAGGGCTGCAGGAGCCTGGCTGATGTGAGTGGGCACTCCCTAAGTCCTACTTATGTTCCCTGCAGCCCCTCTCCAAAGTAGGAAAATCTTTTTCCTAATCACATCTCTGTCTCGTTCCCATAAGCCTACTCACTCCCAATTTCTTCATCTGGGAAACATCTCCCTGGAAGAGTATTGCGAGGACACCCTGCCTGAAGGTAGGAGCAGCCTGATGAGTGGCAATACCCTTGCCCTTCCCTTCCCCCTTCCCATTATGCTAAGCCCTTGGGTGCTGCGCCAGGAAACGCAGAAGGCGGGGCATGCTGAGACCGCCTCTGGTGGAGATTCCCTTCGGAAGGGGCAGTGCCTCCCTGGGCACCCGGAGGGCTTGCAGGGCAGCCGCAGCTGCTGGGCTATGGCATGTGAAACAAATCTCACTTATTGAAAAAGCAACCCCGGGGGACACCGGAGGAAAGGATATTTATAGCTTTCGTGTTTGCAACCCTGACCTTGTGTGTTTAAGTTAATAGACACAGCAACTGCACACTCAAAAGCATACACATGGACTTCCACACATTGAGACAGTGGCTAAATCTGGAGCTCTAGGGATACCAAACTCACCCCCAACACACATCCTCCTGAGTGTGGGTATCTGTGACTTGGGATAAACTGGGCTCCAGTCCTTCTCTCTTCAGGGTATCAAGTTCTGCCTTCCTGCCAAGGATTAAGAGATCAGCCTGGAGCCTGCAGCTAGAGAGCAGCTTGCCAGGCAGAACCCCACCAGCTTGTCTGGACAGACAGGGAGAACCCTTCCCACTTCCCCTTCGCCCCAAACAGGGCAGAGGCAGAAGGGAAAATTCACCTCTCTAGTCCCTCCCTGAGCAGACAACGGGGCTTCCCAAAAGCCGGATGAGAAAGCAGAAGCTCCACATAGGCCCAGGCAGGAAGCCAAACCCTGCCCCCTTCCCCCAAAAGGCCCCCAGTAAGGAGGAAGGCGCCCTCCATCAACCTCCACTCTAAAAAGCCTGGCAGTCAAAATGTCACTGCTGCTCTTGGACCACCCAGGGCTTGGCCAAGAGAGGCGAGGGCTTCCCTTTGGCAGTGATGCTAGTGAGCGTGCTGGGGATGTTGAGGGATGTCCCCAGGCAGAGCACATGATGGGGACTGAGTCCAACACACTCATCTTTCTCTCTCTCTCTCTCTGCTAACAGCAGCAGAGGTCAAGTGGAAAGCAGCCTGCTCAAGCTGTGGCAAAGGGTCATCTACTACAATCGTCCCTTGACGGGAGATTCCCTAATATGTAAATTGGGCAAATGAGGCCTGTGCCTGTGAACTGGATTGTGGTTACTGCTAACAGCAGCAGAGGTCAAGTGGAAAGCAGCCTGCTCAAGCTGTGGCAAAGGGTCATCAATCGTCCCTTGACGGGAGATTCCCTAATATGTAAATTGGGCAAATGAGGCCTGTGCCTGTGAACTGGATTGTGGTTAAAAGGAGTCCAAGAGCAAGCAAGGAGGCTAGGGGTTCCACCCTGAGGGAGGCGACGTTGCTGTTATTCAAACGCAGTACGTGCCCACTTGCAGGGGCGAACATTTTGGAGAGAAGGTAACTGCTTTCCAGTGCTGGGAGCTTCTTCCTCTTCCCATCTTACCTCTCTGGAAGCAGAACCAACTGAAGCCTCCATACCCCACTTGTTTCTCAAATTCTACACTGAACTCCTAGAGATTTCTCTTACATCAATAGGCATGCAGACTCTGGTAAGAAAGAAAACCATCTGACATGACAGGACATTTATAGCAGGAAGCACTGGACGTGTGACCATACGGGTCCAGTGATGGGGACTGTGGGAATCATGAAGTGCAGAGCTGGCCCCAGACTGCTCTGCTGAAAAGCTTCTAGGATCTGGCATTCTAATGGAATTTCTGTCAACACCTAGCATAATATACTGTCCTCATCCACCTGTGACCCCTTCACTCCACAACACTGCCCATAGAGGAGTACAATAACTTCTTGTAATATTTATTACATACCTACTATGAATGAAGAACAGCTGCTTTTACATATGTTAAAGGATTTAAGCCTGTCTACAATCCTACAATGTAGATTCTCATTATCTACATTTTTACTAAATCACAAAGAAGGTAAATAACTTAGCTAGTGACTAGTATAGCAAGGTGGAAATCTGAGCCCAAGCCTGTTTGATTCCAAAGCCCATGGACTTTTCTCTGCTGCCCATCAAGCATAAAAATGTACATACATAAGTATATGTGTGTATGGGTTTTTATCATTATTATTATTGTAAGATGAATCTGATACCAATTCACAGAGGCATGGGGTCTTAATAACCGAGTACAATACAAGAATCTCCTACATGAACAGGCATCTGATCCAGACTCTTCTGCCTATGCTGACATCAGCCATGGCAGGTTCCTATCTTACACGTATTCTTTTGCACTCCCCAGATGTTTAGCATATTTCTAGGTACAAGGTGGGCACTTGTCATTTGGTTTCACTGTTGCTAAGTTTGCTTATTAGTAATAAACCCTCTCCCCAGACTGGCCAGCTGCCCAAAAAATAAAAATAAAAAAGGTAATAAACCCTCAAATGCTAAAGATGAATTATCACTAACTTCCACCCAAAACAAAAGTCTTAGGCACTGGGAGAAACACCAAGGGGGCCTAACACACATGTTGGCCAACAGAGTAGGTGTCCCACCACTGGGTAAAAACAGTAATATTCAAGCTGTACTAATAGGTTGATCCCGTTTGGTATAGATCTCACAATCCTACACTGGAAAGAGCAATTATGATGACATATGGGAAGTTCTGCTTTTGTGAGTAGGCTCAACTTCAGGAGACACGCGATTTAAGTTCTTTGCTCTGTAGAGGTGGCTATGACCCCCACTCAGAGAACGGCTGTGAAGATTCCAGGTACCACATGTATGGGCACGCAAACAATCAGATCAACCTGGTGGCATCTCAGCACTTCCCATGACTTCCTACGTGTATAGCCACCTCAGACTGGGGCAGATTCAGATCCATGTCCTAATCCCAGCAACACCCCTCAGTAGCGGCATGACCTTAGGCAAGCAACGTAGCTTCTCTGAGCCTGTTTCCTCATCTCACAGGGTTGTTTTATGGAGTAAGTAAGGTAATATTTGCATGTGGCTGCCCCATGCCTGATACGTAGAAGGAGCTCAGTAAATATTAGTTGGGTTTGAATGTACACAGAACAACTCTGACATTTACACGTCCTGTTAAACAGGGTGCATGAAGGAGGTAGTGACAGAAGTTAAAATTAGACAATTTTTAAAAATCCTCCTTTTAACCAATAATGTCAACCTCTTGTTTATCAAGTATACTACTTAAAAGTTGGTTTTATCTGATTGACTGAGTTCTTCCTCTGGTCCTCCACAACTTCTGATGAAGGTAGAGGAGGAAGGACTACAAGACAGGTCATCAAAAGGGGCCCTGGAAAGCTGAGAACTGGCTGTACTGACCTGGGCCAGTTTGGTGAGAGGGAGTGGCCTCAGGTACTTGAATAGCAGCAATTCTTTATCCCCAGATGTTCCTCTAACTTAACAGTTTAGAAACCAGAGCCCACATCAGGCTCTTCCCTGCAACAAGACATTTTTCAGAATCCAACACAGAATCTAGCCTAATACCACAGTTCTGAAATCCAAACCTAGACGAGCTATAAAGAATAGCATTCCCTTTATTGAGCACCTGGTAAGGGTCTGGCTCAGGGCTAAGCATTAGGCATACAGTATCTGCACAGGGGGATGGTCTTATTTTTTTTAAACCCCATTTTACAGATAAGGAAACTCTACTACTGGACTTCCCCCAAACACTCTCTAAACCCTCCAGCTTCTCATAGTCTGTATCACATATGGAAACATCTGCCTGAGTCTTCAGATTTAATCACAGTGCTGGATTCTGCAAAACCTCATCACCCACAATCATCTTAGCCCCAGAGCAAAAGTGGGTCTGGGAGAGGGTAGAGCTGAGAGAGGGAGACAGAAAGAAAACCTTAAACCTTAAGGGGCACAGCCTGGTCACCTCTGATTTGCAAAAACACCAGTCAGAGGCTGCAGGGAGAAGTGTGGGTTTTCTTTCTGTACAATAATCTCTCCCAGAGAAAACCCAGTCACTTGGCCTTCACAAAAAAACCTCTTCCTCCAAGAACTCACACTGAACTCCTAACCTTTCCTCCCCACACCCACCCCAGGGAGTGGCTGGATCGTTGTTGTTTCTTTTCTTTTTTCCCTGTGGTCCTCAAGTGACACCACAAATTACGTTTTCAGGGACTTGAGTCCCAGAGAGCAATGATGTTGTAATAAACATAAGGAGGACCAAATGCCTTCCCATCATATTAGATGATGCCATTTCCCACCAATCAGGCTCCTCGGGCAGGCAGACGACTCACCAATGAGGGAGCAGACAAAGGCTGTGAGGGGAGACCTGGTCATCTGCAACTAAAAATAAGGGCGCTTCATGATTGGCCGCTGCCACTTTGCAACAGGAGTTGGGACCCACACACCAGGCGCCACACAGATCGACCCATACAGGCAAAAACTTTCACAACCCAGGGGTTCACATGGGTGGGCTTAGCTGGGTTTGTTGGTTTTCCTAATTTGCTGACTTGATAAAAGAAATAAAGACCTGACCCAGAGGGAGCCCCTCGCAGACACACCCTCCTACCTAGACACTTCAGTTTCCGAAGGCCCTTCACAGCCACACGGAATTGGGGAAACGGAGGAGGGCTGTCGGCCAGAGGCCAAGACACTCACCTGTCCAGCTGTGTCATAGAGTCCCAGGAGGTACTGCTTGCCCCCCACGGTGACGCTGACTGCAAGGACAGAAGTAGGGGCGGAGAAAGAGTCTCACAATGACCTGGGCTCTGGGCAATTTCGCTCCCCACCAGGACCCTCCTCTCCCAACCCTGCGGGATGCGTGTGAGCGCTCCCTGGGAGATGTCACCCCCTATCCCCCTGCGTCCAGCTCACCGTGAAGCGGCATGAGGCCGGGTTGTGATGTGGTCCCCAGATGTCCACCCCACTCCCAAGTCCCGTGTCCACGTCTCGACCGGTCCTCCAAATGTTTCCCCCAGGGGCTTGGGGCAACAGGGGAGGCGGTGGTGGGAAGGTCAAGGAGGTCGACCCAGGGCGCCGTGGGGGTTGGGAAGAGCGGGGAGCGGGGGCCGGGGGGACCGGGCGGGTCTGGAAGGAGGGATAAGGCAGCATCCAACCATTCCCAGAGAGACGCTATCTGCTTGGACCTGTCACCTGTGTGGGAACGAGGACTGGGGAAAGGGTAGCCCAGACTGAGCTGGCCCCTGAGAAGCCTAGGGGGACAGATGGTGGTGGGCCGAGAAAAGCCAGAGCATTGCCCTGCTGGGGGAGGTAGAGCTGGTGCCCATTACAGGGAGGAGGCTGGCAGTGTCAAGTCTGGGCCAGACCCACTGCCACAGCAGTTGCCCACTTGGGGTCCCTGGGGAGAATGGGGTGTGGTGAGGGGCTTTGGTGCTTCCTGGTATTGGGTCCCGATGCCAAGTGCCCCGCTTGCCAAAGCATTATGGCGTGGAAGCTGGCCCCCTAGGATTGGGAGAAACAACCTCTCTCTGGTAGAGGAAGGGGAGCGAGTGCTCTTACACAATCCAAACACATGGCCAGGAGGGCCAAGTGCCTGTCCAGCCTGGCTTGCCCAAGAGACCACTCCTCGCAGCATCAAGGTCCAGTGGGGTTGGGTCAGGGCAATGAAAGGGGATGGCAAGA
>NW_007727283.1:8482-16944 GCF_000696425.1 Galeopterus variegatus | reverse complement strand
TCCCGCTCACTCTAGCTTGGCCCCACGCGAGGGCCGCGCGGAAGGGCGAGGAGGAGGAGCCAGGGGGAGGAGGGGAGGAAGGTGAGGTGGGGGAGGGGGCCGGGAAGGACTCGCTCGGGAGGAGCCGAGGGCTCCTCGCTAAAGTGCCCGCAGCGCCCGGAGGCGTCCGGAGGCCCTGATGCTGGCAGAAGACGAGGAGGCCTCTAGGAGAACCGCGACGACTTCAACGATGACGCAATAGGCATGCAAAATTATACATATGTATTTAAATTCCACCCGGAAAGCAGGAGCCATCCCATTGGCCTCTAAGTGCACAACGGAACTAGGAAGCAGGAAGAAAGAAAGGCCAAGAGGGTTAAAGACAAATGTTTGAGGCGTGCAGAGTGGTGGGGGAAGGGTGGTGGGGTCCCTGGGCTGGGAGGCAGGGACTCCTGGCTTAATGCTTGGTCTCCCACACCCCGGCTTTCATAACACGAGCTTAAATCGTTTGCTATGAAACTGGTGACTAAGGGAGATAAAGCATGTTGAACTACTACTGAAACACCCCCAACCAGCCAGAAAAAGGAGACCCGTGGGTTCTGGGCCCCGCAGATATACCTGTGCTCCCCCTGCAGGCGACATTCTTCGAGGCCCCCATTCGGTCCCGTGTGTCCCTGGAAAGTATTGGGTTGTGATCCCTGAGAAGTGATACACCCTCGTGCTCTATGACTTGGCCTGTGATGTAGGCAACAACCCCTGCCCCTGTATGGCAAAGCTTGGAAACACCCGTCTGGCCAGGTCCTGTTCACTGGCCAGTAGTGCTGCTTTGAACATTGGGCACTGGGGGTGGGGATGCGCTTCTCGCTGGCACCGCACACCACACCCCCGACCCCTTGCTGACATGAGATAAATCGCTTCCTTTCATCGATTCACACACAGCATTAGAAAATGCTGCGTTGAGAGACAGTGCAGAGGTCGACTGGACCATCAGCCTTAGATTTGTACGTGTGTAAACTGAGGCCTAGAGAGGTGAATAGGTGATCCCAAAGGCTTCCACTACTCACAGCATGCAAAGACTTGAAGCACACTTTGGGAAGTACTCACTGTTGTCCCCATTCCTGGCTTCCCAGGCCTCAACTCTCCAACCCGAATCGGATCTCCACGTTCCTAGGAAGACTCGGGGGATTATTCAAAGTTCCTTGCAGATTAACACTGAGCATCTCACCAGACCCTGCCCTTTGTCCCTTTGAGTCTGAGTGTGGGTGTTTGCATTGCCGGCTGTTTTAGATTGTGCAATGAATCTGGAAGATACTTTGTTTGTACTGAATGACAAGTTATGGAAGGCAGTACAGTGCCTTGAAGTCAGATCTTGGTTCAAGGTCAGTCTCTGCCATTCCTCTTAGAGGGGAAGAGGGCAGGTCTTGCCCTATTCTTTGCCTGCAGGACCATTTGTTCAGGCAGCCTTTGCTGGGACTAGTACTCCGAGAGGAGAGTCTATCAGAAGAGGTTAAGGAGCTACTGGAGGGCACTCAGCCAGGAGAGCTGAATTTGATCCCAGCTCTGACACTAGTTAGCAGGGTTACCTTGAGCATGTCACTTCCCTTCTCTGGACCTCTGTTTTCTCATCTATAAATGTGAGCTCATCTCACAGGGAGAAGCTCTGGGAATGTCAGAGCACTCCAAGTGGGGAAATGTTGGATGAATCATGCAGTGTTGACTTCATTGATGACAGTGACCTCATTCTTTTGGTCCATAGAGATGCCAAGACTGACTGCCAGGAATACTTAGAGTTCTGAGGCTGGTCCCACCTGGTGTGTATGTGGGGTGGGGAGGGGGAATTATCCTACACAGCAGCCCATGAATGCTTTAGCTGGAAGGACCAAATAGACCTCAACAGAAACCTCCCTATCCCTTGGGCAAAGAAGATAATGCCCCAAGTGGTAAAAAACAGTTCTCAAATGTCAAGGATTTGAAGGACAGGAAGCAACTTTGTTCCTAAGCGTCCCATAGGCTCTCTGCTTGCTTTTCTCTTTTTGCCTTAACTGTGAATGTGGAAACAGACACAGGTCTGTGTGAGAACAGTGAACTTTCTACTTAGCCTTCTCCTTTTCTTTTTCCGCTACTCCCTCCTTCCTCCTCTTCATTGATTCATTATTTCATTTAACAAGCATGTATTGAGGTCTACTAGATGCCAGGCTTTATTCCTGGGCAGGGGATGAAGAGCCTGGAAGCCAACAGTCACTGGAGGGGGGCGGAAAGGAACTGATGAGCAAACAGATAATTACTATATAATGTGATCAGTGCTGTGGCAGAGAATAAAGAACAGGCTTCTGGAAGTGCAGAAGAGGCGTGTACGTAGCTCTGGGTGTGCTGAGAAAGGATTTGCAGAAGTGTTGTCATTGGCCTGGGGCTTAAGAGGCTAACAGGAGTAAGGAAAGAATGCCTGGGAAAGGCAGAGAGCTCTGCACCAGTGCAGGAAAGAGTGACACACAACTCCCTGGGAATGGAGAGCTGTCTAAGGTGGACAGAGGGCAGGGTTAGTGGTGCTGGGGAACTGGATTGTACTTCATTGGGAACCATATAATGCAGCCAGTCCCTGGGCTTCTAAAAGCCATGTGAAGGAGAATGCAGGGCCCCACCCAGGCTGGGCAGTCTGTGCACCGAACGAAAGTGAAGGACCAGGGTGCAGGAGACCACTGAGGGAGGATCTGGCCCATGCACTACCCACAAGGCACAACTCTGGCTCAAGGCCACATTCATTGTAAGAACAGGCACTTTTTTCTTATCACAATGTGACTTCTGTTTGTCAAACCCTATACCCATAGGGCTACATCCACTCAAAGGGGGACATGTTTTTCTACTTAGCAAAAGACAAAGGCACTACGGAGGTGAGCAGTGGCCCTGAGAGCAAAGATGTGATGAAGTGAAGGAACAAGAATTTGCACAATACCTGCTGTGCACTGCAGCTGTGTACACTACCCAGACACTGTCCTGGGTACCTGATGCTCATTGATGTAGGTCATCTATTTCATCCTCAAAACAACCATGCAGGTTAAGACTTGTAGAGAATATCTAATGGTTTATCTATCTAGAACAGCATCATTTGCTTCCACTAAATGTTCTTTCTGATTTAATCTCTGTAATCATGTGGTTAAATGAAAGCTGTTGTCTTCTCGCACAACCTGTCCTGGCACCTGTTGATTAGCCCTAGGTGGGCACCTGATTCCAGATGGGACAATCAAAGCCCTTTCTCAAAATTTGAGATGCACAACAGGAATTTCCCCTCTTTTACTAACTAAACTGTACAATGCAAGCTTGGAAGCTGTCAGCAATTCATATTTTGGCCATTCACAAAACAGACAATCCAAGAAAATGAAGCTAAAGTGCATAGAGAAGCAGAAATGGAGAGATACCTCCCTCCCTCCCTGCTGTGGATTGGGAACTTGTGTCCCCCAAAGTCCATGTATTAGAAACTTAATCCCCACTGTGACAATGTTAAGAGGTTGGGAATTTTTTATTATGGTAATTGAAAGGTGGGGCCTGGAAGGGGTGATTAGATTGTAGGACCCTGCAGTAGTGAATGGATGAATAATGGTGGTCAGGGGCGTGGTCCTGAGGGCTTTAAAAGGACAGCACATGAGAGTCTCTCCCTGCTCTGCCATTCTGCCGTATAAGACCCCTGCATCACTGTCACCACCACCAAGGCCTTCACCAGATGTGTTCCCTGGATTTTGGACTTCCCAGTCCCTGAAACTGCAAGCAATACATTTTGTTTTCCTATAAATTGCCCAGTTTCAAGTATTTGTGTTATAAGCAACAGAAATGTACTAATAGATACCCCTCTTTCCACATCAAAGGCAGAGAAGAAACAGGCCATTTGTGAGTTCTTGAGTCCAGTTTTCCCTCAGACCATTGCACTACTGTTCTTCAGTTGGTCACTTGAGTTAATAAATTACCTGTCCCCCTTTCTGCCTAGTGAGTAGGGTTTAGTTTTCTGTCACTGGTAATCAAAGGAATCCTGACTGTTGCAGTATTATCACTTATAGTTGGGATATAAGTGCCCAGAAATTAAAAACCTTACCCAAAGTCACACAGTTGGTAAGAGGCAGAGCTAGGTTTCAAAATGATCCTCTTTGAAGTTCATGCTAGTTGCTGTGTTCCACAACGATGAGGTATTAAAAGTTTGAGTAGGGAAATGACAAGTTCAGGTTTCCCATTTGAAGATCGCTCTGGGACTGGGTAGAAAGTAGATTTGGAGAGTATGAGAGGGAAGACAGGGAGAGTGAGCAGGTGAGAGATCATGACTCACAAGTGGCCTGTTTCCTCTCTGCCTTTGGGGGAGGGGGTATCTGAACCATACTCTGAATCCCTAATTCTTGGCTGGACTCTTCTCCCTCTCTAAAACTCCTTCTTAGAAATTATTGCTAAGAAGGTAAAATGATGATCCTTTCGCCCTGGTACTGCCCTGCTCTTCTATTATGTTTCTTTCTTCCACACATGCCCAATATCTTCAGGCTGCAGACTCCACTCCCCAGGGCTCTCCTGCTGCCCAGACTCCACCTGGCTTTCCATACAGTTTCGTGCCATATGCCATACTAGTCCTTCCCACCACTAAAACCTCCCATCTGCACCCTTTTCTTTTAGGGCCTAGATTTAATGTGCATTGCATAATATTTTGAGCTAAGGTATTAATGGCTTAAACACTGCAGCAGTTTCTTAAAGGTCAATGGTCCCTAATGATCAGAATAATGAACAAATCCAATAAGATTGGCTCTCTTGGTTTTCATTTCTAGTTAGAATATATCTAGATCTCTTTTTTCAGTTCATTAAATACTAGAAACTCAGAAGTATGCCCAGCCTCTGAGAATGTTGGCTTGAGCATCCTTAATAATGTTTTGCCATCTTCATTTCTAACTGTCTTCTGCTGCATCCTTAGGTCAGGAGACCAGTCATTGTGATTGATGGCATCACCACCCACTGCTGTAGTAGAAAAGGACACTTTCTTAGAGGTTGCTGTTATGGAATACTCATATAATCTGGGAGTGGTCCCCTCCCACAAGCTCCAAAGGAGGTTGGATCACAGATACATCTTCTAGAAATGAAATTAGTGATTTTATTTCACGCTTCAGTACTAAGAGTGTTAGAAAATCATCCAAGACTCACTTATGGTTGTTCCTCTATAACGAATGTTTTGGCCCCTAAACATCAGAACCACATTTTGAGTTTGGAGAATCTTCTACTTTGTGAGTCTTGGTGGGAAGAAAAGAGCAACATTTTAAAAAGCTAGAAACTACAGATTCTTTCTTTGCTTGTCACACTCAAGAGCTAGAGCAACTAGCATTAAAGCACACACTCTCTCTGGAGGTTGTTGTTTTATTGGTGGGTACACAACTCTGTTCCTGACATAGGAAGTGGTACATCAGGGCAGGTAGTGGTGGTGGTTGTGGTATAATTGAGTTCCTGGTTCAGAAGTGACAGCTGTACACATGGGTCGTCTAGAGTATGGTGACAACAATGTTAACGGAATTGGTTTGCTCATCAGGGTAGTTCCTGAGATGTGTTGGGTATCATTCCTGTCCTGAGTAGCTTCTCTAGCCCTCCCACAATCCTGGGGAGCTACCCATGATCCTTTAAGAGGCCTTTTCTGTTTAATCAGCCACAGACAGCTTCCTTTGCTTGTAACCCAGCCTTCTGAGAAGGGGTTGGAGAAGCAGATCATTATATGGAGCATGGGGAGCTACCCATGATCCTTTAAGAGGCCTTTTCTGTTTAATCAGCCACAGACAGCTTCCGTTGCTTGTAACCCAGCCTTCTGAGAAGGGGTTGGAGAAGCAGATCATTATATGGAGCATGCTTGATGTACAGAGAGTAGACTTCCAATTCTACACTACTCAAGTAAGTGGTACTAGATTTACTTTCCTCATATAAGCAACTTGAAAATTGCACAAAAGCCTGGCTGGTTAGTTCACTTGGTAAAGTGTGGTGCTGATTATACCACGGTCAAGGGTTCAGATCCCCATACCTACTAGCTACCAACAAAAAAACAAAACAAACCAACAAAAAATTGCACAAAATATACAAAACTACTGTTTTCAGATATAGGACAGTATGTGATTCCTGAGAGAAGGGAACAAATGGGGCAAGCCCTACTACTGCCCTAACTTTCTACTGAAGGTGCTTCTGAATTGCAGCACAGTGAAGGGGAACCCAGGCAGAGCATGGTCTTGCTGAGTTGAGAAGATAGTTGGGGAGACTTTTCAAGGTATCAGAGAGACGGGACTACCGCAGCCACAAAGACTCCTGGGATCCCTCTGAGTCTGTTGCTGAATACTAATTTGCATGTGCATAGGATCCATAATGCTAGGCAAAAACTACCAGGGAGCTCTGAGCTCATGAGTTCTCAGGGCTCACACAGAGATGTTTAAGTTTTGACCAGCCAATGTGAGGAGACCTAGTTGAATGCCCAGAGAATTCAGTCGAAACCCCATAAGGGTTATGCATTAGTAGAAGAGCTTAATTGTCCCTAGAGTAAGGGTAACTGTAGACATCCCCCAGCAAGGTTTAGAAACAAGCCTCCAAAAGAGCAAGTTCATTCACTATTACTATAACTGCTAGCCAAAACAAATTTCATTGTTTTTGAAAGGACAACAAAAAATACAGACATCAACAACATAAAATTCAGAACGTTAAAAATTACTAGACATGCAAATAAGTAGGGAAATCTATCCCAAAATCAGGGAAAAATAAGTCAATAGAAGCAAACCCAGAAATGACAGAGATAATAAAATTAGCAGACAAGAACT
Organism: Galeopterus variegatus; assembly: GCF_000696425.1. NCBI lineage: Eukaryota > Metazoa > Chordata > Mammalia > Dermoptera > Cynocephalidae > Galeopterus > Galeopterus variegatus. The sequence continues at coordinate 10,162 of NW_007727283.1, read as the reverse complement.
TAAAAAGGAATTTAAAATGTACACAAGTATTTTAAGGAAAACATGAATGTAGTAAGGAGGTAAATGGAAGATACATAAAATTAGCAAATGGAACTTCTAGAGCTGAAAAATACAACACCCGAAATGAAGAGTTCACTGGCTGGCGGGCCGATGAGGCAGGTGGGAAAACAAAAAACAGTCACTGGCTGGGCTTTACAGCAGAGCAAACATTGTAGAAGGAAATATTTGTGACATTGAAGACACAACCATAAAAACTACCCAAACTAAAGCCCAGAGAGAAAAAGAAACATAGAAACACAGAGCCTCAATGACCTGTAAGACAATATCAACTGATTTAACATACACGCATAATGGCAGTCCTAGAAAAGGATTGAGGGTAATGATTTGAAGACAAATTGTCCAAAACATTCCAAATTTAATGAAAATTATAAACTTGCAGATCCAAGGAAGCTCAACAAACCCAAAGCAGGATAAACACAAAGTAAGCCACATCAAGCAAGGCACTTTGCAATAGCACTGAAACCAATAATAAGTATAAAAAAAAAGCAGAAAGAGGAAAAGGGCATATTATAAGGCAGGCCTCTCAGCTGCTGCCAAACCCCTCTGCACTCTGCACCTTCCCACTGCCGTGTCTTTGCCTGCAGCATTCTCACCATCTAGACTGTCTTACTCTCTTTTTATACTTATGAGAATGGTCCGTTCTTCAGTGCCCATCTTTACTCTTCTTTCCCTGACTGAACTCTTGCCCCATGGGACTACTCCCTCAGCTGACACCTGCAGCCACTCCACCTGGGTCCTTTCCTGCCCTTTATCCCACCCATTTGTGTGTGTGTGTGTATGTGTATGTGTTTCTTTTTTTAAATCAAAGGTCCCTTGGTGGGCAGTTGGATCCCGACTTCCATGAGTGGCCATGCCCAGGGGAAAGGGAAAGGAACCAGGTGGCACAGGGAGGGGTCATCTCCACAACATTCCATTCATACCCAGAACTAAACAGACAAGCACAGAGTCACTACTGTGGTTAGAAGTTGGCAGCACGGGAAGGGGGAGGAACGGGTAGGGGACTAGGGGTGTTGTTAAAAAAAATACAGCCCCCCCCACCAAACTGGGGTGCCTAGGGGGAACATGGTCTACTTCAATCCAAAAGGAATCAGAAGATCAAAAGCAGTTTGGGAAAGCCAGAGCCATCAGGATGGAGGGAGGAGGAAAGTCCAGGGGGTGTGGGGGGTGTTTGGCAACTGGGGTGAAGGGATTGCCCTCCTCCTGCTGGGATCCCCCCAGCTCCTCTGGTCTGGCAGGAAGGAGACAGCCTGCAACCCCTAAGAGCAGGCCTAGGGCTGCCAGATGCTCCAGGCAGGGTGCTGGAGGGGCTGACAAAGGCTTGCCTACCAGGGAAACGACGGCGCTGCCCCCTAGCTTCTCTGCAGGTGCAGCGGTCCTTGGCCTCCTCGTAGCAGTTTGCTTATGATTCATCCCTGTCAGCTTCTTCTTGATAGTGTCCTTGGAGCTGGCATAGGTCATTTTTTTTTTGTTTGTTTTTTTCCGTGTCCGGCAACGGGTCGCAACCCTCAGTGTCGCCCCCGTACCGGACCGGGACCGGCAATGGTATCGCAGCCCTCGGCGTTGCTCCCACGCCTCGCTCAGCCAGTGAGCGGGAAACGGTCTGTATGTGGGATCCGAACC
>NW_007727283.1:5437-7548 GCF_000696425.1 Galeopterus variegatus | reverse complement strand
TATATGGATAAACTCTCCTTAATGAAAACTACCAACTTTCTACCTTTTCCAGGTGATTTGCCTCCAAGTTAAGGAACTACATTGATGTGCCCTGAAACCTTGTTTTTTTTGTCTTTTTCCTAAATTGCTTTATGTCCTTTCATTCATTGTCATCCGTCTCCCACAACTGGTGTTCCACTGTCACCAGTGGTACCCCTCAAACCACCCACTATGTGGTTTCACTGTCTGAAGGGCAGTACATTATAAAAGAGCCCATGATGAACTGGGAGTGGGGGGCTTAGGGATCGGATTCTTCCATTCACTAAGCTTTCTCAGAATTGTTGATTCTAACACACACGCCATGCTGTAATGTGATTACCTGCTTGCATATTCCTCTCCCCCTTTACATCGTGGGCTTGGGAAGCAGGGTGGTGTCTGCCTTGTTCTCTGCTCTATCGCTGGTGCCCACAAAATAGGTGTTCAAGAAATAATTGTCGAAAGACAGAAAAGGGGATGGCCCCTGCCATATATTTAATATTTGAAATCCCCAAAAGGATTTCCTAGATTTCCTCACCCACTTCCTGGGCCCTACAAATTGCCCTGTGCTCCAAGCTCTGGGATCCCCCTTCCCTTTCTCACTCTGAAGTCTCTATGTGTCTGAAGGCCCAAGTTCAGTGCTGCTTCCCTTTTAGCTAGGGGTAGGGAGCCTGCACCCAGACACATCTGACCTGAGACTTGCTTACAAATCCCAGCTGGAATGAAGGAGAGTTGCTTCAGGGTCTGGGCAGGGCTCCAGGCTGACAGACGCGCTGTGCCCACCAGGCACTCCTGCCTCATCCCCCTCCCTCCCTGGGTGATATGGATTCCCTATGTTGGGATGCATAAAGGCTCACATAGGCAAGGGCTCGAGGAGATTTTCAAGCTCATACTTCCTCTAAAGACCCCTCCTATGCCCACGAATACAAAATTACCAGTTTTGAAATGTCTCCTCCAAGGTCATGCGGAGGGGCTTCTGAGATGCCGGCAATGTTCTACTAGGGTACTGTGAAAAGTTTACGGAAAGTTTCTTTACTTTTTTTTTTTTTAATTTTATTTTTCACCAACAAAGCAAAGGCAAATGTATCTTTTTTTTTTTTGGCATCTGGCCGTAAAGGGGTTCTGAATTCTTGATCTTGCTGTTATCAGTGCCATGCTGTACCGAGTGAGTCAACCGGCCAGCCCTGTTATCTTTTAATTCTATTTTCCACAAGCTTTTTGAAATATTCTCATATTTCTTGAGCTGGGTGGTGGTTACGGGATATTTTCCTCATAATAATTCATTAAGCCGTACACTTATGCTCTGTGCATTTTTTCGGTGTGTATTATATTTCACAATAAAAACAGCAAAAAAAAAAAAAAGAAAGAAAGAAAGAAAGGAAGAAAAGAAAAAAGAGACTCCTCTTCCCACCCCCCAAGCCCTGAATCCAATCAGTCCATGCTTAAGGAACGCCTGTCTGTACCCAGCCCCTGCAAGGGAAGGAGATTCTTGTTCTCCAGGAGTTTCCTGGAAGAAGCAAAAGTAGTTAGAACAACAAACGACACTGAATCCAGTTCTGAACTGTATCTGGAAAACAGGCCATGTGCCATTATTTTGAGTAGGATTTCAGAGGCCCAAGAAGGTGGTGGTGTTTTGACTGGCCATGAAAATATGGGTGGGATTTAGTAAGTGGAGGGAAGCCATGAGAACAGTGAGCGAAAGCTAAGTAGACTGAGCCTGATATGTTTGGGGGGCATTGAAGAGAGCTGGTGCTGAGTAGTTTGTGGGAGGCAAGTCTGGCTTAGAGAGCCCTACCTGCTGCCCCCAGCCCCAAACACAGGCAGGATGGACACCACTCCCAGCTCAAGTCTGCCTCAGTGGGGTGGAGGGTTCTGAGCCCTCATGCAAGAGCAGACATGTGGATTTCACATTTCGTGGTTTGTTTTGTTGTTTTGCTTAAGCCACAGGCCCACGTGGGCTCATAATCCCCATCCCAGACAGACTGGAAGTTACATCTGCCAGACGCATTACACGGGCATGCGCATTCCTGCAGAGGCACTTCATCCCTGACTTCTAACTCTGCTCCACCCTGCAGCTGCCTCCAAGTCCCAGCACT
>NW_007727283.1:3472-4881 GCF_000696425.1 Galeopterus variegatus | reverse complement strand
GCACTTCATCCCTGACTTCTAACTCTGCTCCACCCTGCAGCTGCCTCCAAGTCCCAGCACTCATAAGCTGTTTAGACGTGGGGGTGTAGGGAGGGGGTGGGAGAACTCAGGACTGCTGATTCAGGGATGGAAATGTGTGAAGGGCTGTGAGATGACTCCTCCCCACCCCCAGCCCAGAGCCCTGGAATTCGGGAACTTTACCCACCATCGCCAAGCCCGTGGCTGGCCACCTGATACTATGGGCAAAGGTACCATGAAGTATTGGGGGGTTCCCTAAAACTCCAGGCAGGGCTATTAAATTTAATACAAGGAGGCAAGACTAGGATATATTTCCACTTTGGTGAGTGAAAATCAAAACAGTCAAGGTGTGTATACAACAGTGACTGTGTTGAGGAACGAGGTCTAAAGTACAGGAAAAGAGATAATAATAATGATGATAGTAGTAGTGATGTAAATAATAACTACCAAGCATGAGATTAACAATGTGCCTAGCATTGTGTTAAACATTCGCTTCTAAACATTCTTTTAATCCTCATAATAATCCTATAAGGATGTTATTACTTCCATTATACAGATGAGGAAACTGAGGCTTTGCAGGGTGAGCTGTTTTGCCAAAGTTATACAAATTGTCAGTGCAGAACTAGGATCTGAATTCTGGCAGTCCTACTCCAGAGCCTGCACTGTGGAAACTGGTAATGCCCACTTAAGCCTCATCTGAGTATGGAGAGGGTACCTCCCCCTTGGACTGGAGCAGAGCAGTCCCTGTGGCAGGTGTGGCTCTCTTTGAGACCATGTGGCAAATTTTACTTGTGCTGGTTCCTTATTAAACAACGTTCGGATTTGGCTTTACATGTGACTTATATAGAAAGGAGGCCATGAACTGCCAACATGACAGCTGTATTTTTCATTAGTAAATCAACAAACTGGCTGCCTGGGTCCACACATGTGTCTGTTAGGGTGAGCCTAATCTGGAGCTGAAGCCCACCATGTGTCAATTTCATTGAGATTCTGTGTGCAAGGATATCCCCCAATCAGGGCCTGAGTGCCAAGAAAACCCCTCTCGGCGTCCTCTTGGCAGACTTGGCCAGCCTTCTCCAGTGACGGCCTGGCTCTTTGGATTTAAGCTGCCTGGTCAGACTGCGAGGGTCATCTGTACAAAGAAGGGAGTAACAGTGCCAGGTTCCTGTGTGCATTCCAAGTTCCACATTCCGCGTGCAGACTCCAGGTGCCAGAGCAAGGCGGGCCCTTGGCAGGATACTGGTAAGGGTTCATATGGTATATTTTTCCTCTACACACATAATCTGGGGTTTCCTGCATCTTGAACTCTCTCCACTTTAATTGACATGGTTCCCGGGGCTGGTAACTAGTAGGTTTACCCAGGGAGCCTTTTTCTTTTCTTTTTTTTTTTT
>NW_007727283.1:0-2204 GCF_000696425.1 Galeopterus variegatus | reverse complement strand
CTTTGGGTATCATATCCAATAAATCATTACCAAGACCAATGTTATGAAACTTTTCCCCTATATTTTCTTCTAGGAGTTTTATAGTTTCAGGTCTTATGTTTAAGTACTAAATCTGTTTTGAGTTGATTTTTGTGTATGTGTGAGGTAAGATCCAATTACATTCTTTTACATATGGATACCCAGTTTTCCCAACACCATTTGTTAAAGAGGCTGTCCTTTCTCCATTGTGTAGTCTTGTCACCCTTGTTGAAGGTCCTTTAGTTTTGTACATGTTTTGAAGTCAAGAAGTGTGAGACCTTTAGCTTCTTTTTTTTTCTCAAGATTGTTTTGGCTAATTGTGGTCCTTTGTGATTCCATATGAATTTCAAGATTTCCTTTCGTATTTCTGCAAAAATTACCATTGGGATTTTGATAGGGATTGCACTGAATCTGTAGATCATTTTGGTTAGTATGGACATTTTAAAAATACTCACATTAAGTCTTTAGTCTGCTAACATGGGATGCCTTTCTGTTTATTCGCATCTTTAGTTTCAGTAATGTTTTATCATTTTCAGTGTACAAGTCTTTCATTTCCTTGGTTAAGTTTATTCCTAAGTATTTTATTCTATTTGATAGTATTGTAAATGGGATTCTTTTCTTAATTTTATTTTCAGATTGTTCATTGTCAGTGTATGGAAACATAACTGATATTTTTTGTTTGTTTGTTTTTATTTATTTATTTTTTTCTTAATTTTATTTTGTCGATATACAATGAGGTTGATTATTGTGGCCCGTTACTGAAACCCCCCTCCCTCCTCCCTCACCTCCCTCCCACCCAACAATGTCCTTTCTGTTNTTTTTTTTTTTTAAACTATTTAATTAACTTGTTTTATTTAGGAGCAGAGAATGTTTTGCTCTATTTACAAAAACAGTTTTTAAAAAAGTACATCCTCAAATAATGGGAAGTGGATGGGCTAAATAATTTTCTTTTTAACTTCTGGTGATAGTTTGTAGGGTTGAACCCAAGGGCTTGGTCTTTGTCACAAACACTGGGATGTTTTTCCACCAAGTTTGTTGAGTGGGACATCTTTCTGGGACAGCATTTGTGTGTGTGTGTGTGTGATAAAAACACATAACATGATATCTAACTTCTTAACAGGTTTTTAAGTGTACAGTACAGTATTGTTAACTATATACACATTATTGTACAGCAGATCTCTAGAACTTTTTCATCTCGCATGACTGAAGTTCTATACCCATGAAACAGCAACTCCCCATTTCCCTGTACCCCCAGCCCCTGGCGACCATCGTTCTATTCTCTGCTTCTGTGAGTGTGACTACTTTAGATACCTCATATAAGTGGAGTCATGCAGTATTTATCCCTCTGTGACTGGTTTATTTCAGTTAGCATTGTCTTCAAGGTTCATCTATGATGTTACATGTGACAGCATTTGCTTCCTTTTTATGGCTGAATATTTCATTCTACGTATATACCACATTTTCTATATTTATTCACCCATTGATGAACATTTAGATTATTTACACCTCTTGACTATTGTGAATAATCCTGCAGTGAACAGAGGTGAGCAAATATCTCCTCAAGATCTTGTTTTCAGTTCTTTTGGATAAATACCCAGAAGTGGGATTGCTGGATCATATGGTAATTTTATTTTTAATTTTTCAAGGAACCTCTATACCAATGTTTCATAGCGGCCGCACCATTCTACATTCCCACCAAACTGCACAGGTGTTCCTGACACTTGTTATTTCCTTTTTTTTTCTTTCTTTTTTTAAATGATGGCTATCCAAACAGGTATGCAGTGATATCTCATTGTGGTTTTGGGTTGTATTTCCCTGATGATTAGTGATATTGAACATCTTTTAATATACTTGATGGCCATTTGTATGTCTTCTTTAAAGAAATGTTCACTTAGGTCCTTTTCCCATTTTTGAACCGGGTTATCTGTTTTGTTTTTGTTTTATTTTGCTATTGATTTGTTCCTTACGTATTTTGGATATTAACCCTTTAACATATCTATAGTTCGCACATATTTTTCCCATTCCATAGGTTGCCTTTTCACTCTGTTGATTGTCTGCTTTGCTTCACAAAAGATTTTTAATTTGATATAATTCCATTAGTCCACTTTTGCTTTTGTCGTCAGTACTTTGGGTATCATATCCAATAAATCATTACCAAGACCAATGTTATGAAACTTTTCCCCTAT
>NW_007727282.1:497199-504175 GCF_000696425.1 Galeopterus variegatus | reverse complement strand
GCGCTCACAGCACTCACTGGCTGAGCGCAGTGCAGCCGGTCTCAAAAAGGACAAAAAAAAAGAAGTCACTTGGGGCACTTCATTGAGGGGAGTCTAGGCACCAGTCCTAGTGTCTACCCTTGCCTATCGGGTGAGGTGGCCATTGCAGAACATGAAAATCACTACACTAGGGGCATGAATGAAGCCCTGCAGGAGAGAGAACCTTCCAGGGAAAGTCGATCAAAACTTCACAGAAGAAGTGACATTTGAGCTAGCACTTGAAGACTGAGTCAAATTTGGCCCCACAGAGAGGTGGGGATGGTCCAGGGGAGCAGCCAGCCCTTCGACAGATCTAACAGCATGGAGGGGCCGGTGTGTGCTGCCACCAAGTGCACGGGGAGAGGAGCAGAGGATGGGGCTAGACACAGGGACAAGATTCTGATGCGTGTTCCAGAGGAAACTGTTTGGGGAACTACGGCAGTTTTAGAATGAGCGTCGTAAGATTGGATTTCCGGGGCCTGGTCGCCAGTGGACTGGCAGTAGAGGAGGCAGGGTGAGAGGGAGAAACCAGTGAGGGGGCTGCTGGCAAGACCTAAGTAAACAGTGAGCGTCCCCCCGATGCCACCTCAGGGCTGATGGGATGTGGGCACTCACTAGCTGTCCCATCGTCCTCCTCTTTCTGGCCTCCCCCCTCACCCCCCTTTTATTGTCTCTTCATATTTCTTGATACAAAAACATTAAAAACAAGGAATTTTGTTTTCTGAGAAATGCTGCTTTCATCCCATTTAAATGTATAGTGTTTTTACTTTCCAAATAGTTGCTCATAAGAGAGAAAGAAGAAAGACCACAGTGGTGCGGTGGACTTGCAGACGGAGGGCACACCGAGGGACACAAGCGGGAGGGGAGGGAGGTCGGGGATAATCGGGTGGGGGACACGGGGTATAATCACAATTTGTGGCAATGGGGGGCTGCCAGGATTCATCTGGCCATCACATCTTGGGCACAAGGGGTGACGGTCAGCTTTGTACGCCATGAATATTCATAACCAATAAAAAATAAAGTTCCATTCATTAAAAAAGAAAGTAGTTGCTCATTGTATTCTTGATTTCATTTATTATATTAGGAAAGACTTTAAGATTTTTATGTTATTTTCATTTATCTTGTTTTAGTGTTGTCTAGACCAATTATTTATAAGCAGGTCCTGTGACTATGGCCTGTAAAAATTTTTGCGTTTTAGAATTTGTGATTTTCTCTGTGGTTTAGTATGTGGTTTTGACGTTTTCAAAAAGCTCTGCATGCATGTGGTAAAAAGCCAACATTATGAGAGAGCTTCCAGCTCCGAGTGAGCTTCCTGACCCACATCTCAGGGCTCCACACCCCCGTGTGCCTTGAACGTGAACTGACAGAGCTGGGACGCACGGGTTATACTGGGCCAGGGGAGCGTCTGGGCTGACGCTGCTGGACTGCGCTGGTTACACAGCTTCTATTTGACTATTTGATGGACTTTTGATGTGTGCAGGCTCCCTTCTAAGTGTTCAGAACACAAGGGTATTGAATCAGACATGGGCCCTGCCCTTGAGATGCTGCCAGCAATCTGGGGGTGTGAATGTTAGAAAGATTGACAGTCACCTTCACACACATGGTGGCAGGTGACATTCAGCCTCTGTCAAAAGTATGGAGCATCCATTTCTCAAAGAGCTCCTAGCAAAACATAGAGAGGCCTTGATTTATGCTCTTGTCTTTCCCCCACTCTTTCACCACGCCCCTCGCTCTGGGCTTTTCAGTTTCCCAGTGGTTTAAGAGATCCTCACTGGTCATGTTTGACCACATGTGGCCCCCTGCCCCCCATGAATATAATCAGCATGTAATCCTGACACACACCTCACCAATCCTCTGCATAAGCCATGGCTCTTGTAAACAGCTGACAATTATCCATTCAAGCATCAGCTGTCTTGGGAATTAGTTATAGTTTTTCAAGCTGACTGCTCAGATGCTTTCTCTCAAACACGGCTGGTGTTTTGTCGGAGAAGTGAGACTAATTTTAATATCACCAACACTGGCTGCAAGAAAAGACAGAAGTCGCATAGTGAGGTGGAAGGAGGGGCCCAGGAGGGAGGGGACTTGCTTCCTGGGCTCAGTGCTGTCACCGGGTGGCTCACAGACTTTTGCTCTGAGCATCGTTCTCATCATCTGTTAAGTTTGAGGAAGTTTGAGGACGCAAACCAGTGTACATGTTATTTATGGAAACCCCGTAGTGTAGTTAAGGAGCGATGAATTTACTGGTCACTCTCAAGGACAGAAGGAATAGGACATGGGAGGGGTAACAGTACTTAGGGTCTAATTCTGCTGTGTGACAGGGACACTTAGTATCATGGAGCAGGGGTGACATCAGCTGAAAAGAGTGGGGAGAAAATATAAGCCAAGGGCAGACTGTTTTTTTGAGGGATTGTCCCCTGGACTGTCTGTGCAGGGCTTTGTCTGTGGGACTCCTGTGAGGCCTGCTGTGGGTGGGTTCTATGGAGATTTTTCTGCTGCTTATGCCAGGCCACCTAGGAATATTATAGGCTCAGAGACAATTTTTGAATTCCGAAAATATGAGGGTAGTGTATATTTAAACTCCACGATCTGTGAGTCCTAGACTCTGGTAAAGAACGCTTTGGGGGAGATTTCCTACCCAGAACGCAGGCTTAGACAAATTCCCTCATCTTCCTGTGTGAACTTTTCTGGGTCTCCCTTTATCTTAGTGCATTGCTCTTAGAGGATCCCAGATTATGGGTCTGCTGAGGGGTATCTTAGTTCCAACAGCTCCTAGGAAGGCCAGAGACATCCGCCTCCTCTCCCCGTGCGAGTATTCAAAGCCGAGCTTCCTGAAACAGAGCCCCAGATTGCCGCACACCCCCACCTTCAGCAGCTACGGCAGCTGCTCAAGCTTGATGCTCCGGAGCACCGTTACTTGGACATTCTGACTCCTGCAGGTTTCCCTTACCTTCTTGCAAGCTCAGCTAATGCATTAAACATTGTTGTTTTTTAAAAATAAATTGCAACCCAGCATTTTCTAGGCATTTTGTTGCAGAGGGCTCTTCAGGTTATCCCAACTGCTCTGATGCCAGAACAGAAACCTCATGGGCAGCAGCAGCATCTGACTTGTTTTTTAAAAAAGAATCCGAACCAGGAGACTGACAATGTAGGATTTGCTAGAGCTACAAAGGGGGTGCAGGGGTACTTACTCTCAACAATTTTCAGTTGATTGAAATATTTCACAGTCCACAAAAGGGTCCCACTTCATATCTTTCTGTGTCCAGGTGAGAACAGCTTTACGTGTTTGAGCAAGCTTCCATGTGCAGCAGGGAAGGTAGTGTTCTTTGGTGTGAGAACACAGGGATTGAAATATTTCACAGTCCACAAAAGGGTCCCACTTCATATCTTTCTGTGTCCAGGTGAGAACAGCTTTACATGTTTGAGCAAGCTTCCATGTGCAGCAGGGAAGGTAGTGTTCTTTGGTGTGAGAACACAGGGAGTCCCATCCCATTGACCAACAAGTAACCAGCTCTTCTTGCCAGAGGGGCTGTGTGTGCATGAACATGGGGGTGGCCATGGTGGGAACGACTGCACCCCCTCCTTTTACTCACAGCCTCCATAGCACCTTGTATCTTGGTGGCCAAGTGGGAATAAGTAGCAAAATTCATTCTATTGCCACTTCTCCCTTTGTTCTGACCCTCCCTGTCTTTACTTTCTTCATGGTGGGTAAGGAAAACTAGTTGAGTCCAATACACCTTGGAAGACAACGGGGTGACAGAGGCCACTTCTGGGTCGCTCGTTCTTCTGCCCAACAGACCCTGCCTTACTCCACTAGCTCACCCTCCACCTCTTCTCTCTTGAGATCCTACATGTAATTCTTCAAAGGGAGAGACCACTTCATCTTTTACGTCCCTTTTGACACCTAACACACAGAGGTTGCACCTGCCAGAGGTTACCAAAAATGAGTGTTGAATGAGTGAATGAGCAAAACGAATGCTTCTCATTATCAAATGAGTCTCCTCCAGCACTAAACTCCCCAGGCATCGGACAAGCACCTCAAAATCCACAGCTGCCCCCCCACCACGAGTCCAACATGTCTAAAACCCTCCTCCTCCTATTTTCTCCTTCAACCCCGCCTCCTTCTTGACCTTCTCATTTCTTTTAAAGGTCATTCTTCCCAGATACTCAGCAGAAATGCTCAGTCCCTAACACACCAAAGCCCAGCAAGTTGGTTATTTCCTTTTTCATCTACAAACCTGGGTTTCTTCTACAACCTATGTTCAGGCTTTTCTCATCTAAGCCTGGACTTTTGTAAATGCCTCCTGCCTCATTGCTTTGCACAATAAAACTAGGTTAATCTTCCTAAAACATTTCTTTATTCAAGTCACTGAACTACATTTGAATGTGTCCGTGGCTCCTGTAACCAGTGCCTTAGCCTGCATGCAAAGCCTCCCCGCCCTGACTTCAGCTGACTTCCTGGCCTTCCTCTTTCCACCTGTACTTTGCAAGGTTTCTGTCCACCTGGGTGGTGCTCGCTGGCTCCCCAGCACTTCTCTGGCATCCTTAAATGTCTCTGTTCAGGCTGCCACAACAGCCCTTTTGTCTGGTCTTTCCAAATCCCACTCCTTCTTCAAAGCTCAGCCAATGCCGAGTCCCATCTCTTTAACACCTTTGCCAGCCACTTATGAAGATCACAGGCTATTTACCCTGGAAGCTCTTGAAGCTTAACCTCTGGGCCCTACACTCCCAATCCCTGGACCTTGTTTTATAATTGTAATTTTGTACTATTTTTTCTTAAAGTCTCTCAGTGTTATGAGCTTCAATCCCGCCTAAAACATGCATCCATCCCTGCTCTTGATCATCTGTAACTCTCAGTTGCTGTTTGATCTGTAGGGCTAAGTCTGCTTACGCATGTCCCCATGTCTCCATCCCTCCCTTAGGCCTAGAAAAGTGTTCAGAGCTCACACTGTCTCCTCTTTTATTCCCATTTGGATCGAATCCCCAAGAGTATGTTGAACACATGTTTTGTGCAAGATTGAAGAGCTCCTGGATGCAGAGGCAAGGAAGATTTTGCTCTTGGCACCAAGGCATATAATCATTGGAAGGATTAAATATTGTAAAGGGAGGGTATAAACAAAGCACTGTGGAGGGTTAGAGACAACGCCAGGCTTGGCACTTTACCTATAATGTTCCCGCATCCCAACAAGTATCCTGGATATGCTGGGTTGGGAAAGTGCAGCAAGCAGACCTCGAGACTGACGGCAGGGGCGTGGGAGCCTCTTACGAGTGCGGGCTCGGTCTCGAGCCCCGTGACCCCCACCCCCATGGCAGCCGATGAGGCCTTCCCTGTGCTCCTGGCCCTACTGCCCAGTTCCTTCCTGGCTTCCTCAGCAACTTGTGGTCTTAAAAGAAATTAAGTACCTCCCTGTTGAACGCTCTTACATACAGTGATCTAGGAGAAAACCTACTGCTCTTGGTTTTAAATCCCTGTCTGTGAATAAGCACAAAAATTCCTTGAACTACTTAAGTGAACAAATATGATGTGGGGCAGGAAGGGAGGGGATGGAGAGGGATGGGTAAAGGGGCATCAAAATTACAATGTATTTTGAGAAGTAAAATAATAAAATAAAATAAAATAAATAACAAATCCCTGTCTGTGCCCATGAATCAATTTGAGTTTGTGGACTCAGTGAAAGCAAAAACCCAAATCTATACAGTTTGCCCTGGATCATCAGAGGACGGGGAGAGAGCTGAGGGCCAGGCCCTGCAAGTGAAGGGTTCCAAAGTCAAGCTTCATTAGCTTTGAGGTAATGGCCTCTCATCAACCTCATTTTTTGAGCAAAACTCCCGTCTTCCTTGATTCGGTATCCTAGACTGGGGTAAACGTTCCCTTTGCTATGGATACTGAATCCGTTTCACGTGTAAAGAAATATGAGAAGCTGTGGGTTTGCTGCCTTGCTCAGAAGTCAGAAAAGCAATTTCTTGTCCTAAAAAATTGGTACTTATGCTTCCTTCTGTGAGTCAGAGAGTCTGATGTCACTCATCCGCTCCCGTGTCCGTTCTGGCTGCTGAGAAGCCCGGAGCTGTTTTGTGCACAGTTCTGCCAGGCCTCTGAGGCAAATTCTTTGGGATTACTTATGCTTCCTTCTGTGAGTCAGAGAGTCTGATGTCACTCATCCGCTCCCGTGTCCATTCTGGCTGCCGAGAAGCCCGGAGCTGTTTTGTGCACAGTTCTGCCAGGCCTCTGAGGCAAATTCTTTGGGATTATATTTCTCTTCTTCCTCTCCATGACTTGATTTTGTTTTCCTTCTTTCATTTTGTGTTAACAAGCTTTGGTTCTGTTATATCTTGATCTATTTAGTCAAGCCAAATTGAAGACTTTGCTGGATCTCCATTCAGCACTGCCCTGGTCACATCCACCCCCTTTATGAGAAACCTGGGCCTGCCCCCAGCTGGCGACCTGTAGTGGCATAGACTTCTTTCCCCTGGGACTGAGCAGGACTTTCTCCTCAGCAGTGGCCTCTGATGGCATCTCCTCCAGGTCTGCCGACAGCTCTGAAGCCTGCTTATGACCCAGCTCCTGAAAGACAGCTTCAGGAAGCTCCTGCATTGATCAAACGCCCGTTAGGGCCTGTCCCCCTAAGCCCTAAAAGAGACCAGGCCACCCACTTCCCTTTCTCCCCATCTTTCGGCCTCTCTCCTGCCTCAGGGAGGGAGTGGCTCCCCTGAGCTCTTCTTTGCTAGCTCTTTCTCCCTCTTGCCCTCTCTTCCCTGCACCCAAGTCAACCCGCCAACTGGTCCAGGGAGGCTGGACCAGTCTCAGTAAGCCTGGTTGCCTGGCAACGTGGGCGGGACTAAGCCTACCAACTGCCAGTGGCAGTTATTCAAGAACTTTCCGTTGGTGCCCTCCTGCCTAGAAAGGTTGACTGGGCAGTGGCGGTTTAACTGCATTTTATAGATGAGGGGTGTGGCCACATCA